>NW_027176274.1:7235020-7382520 GCF_023349555.1 Cebidichthys violaceus | reverse complement strand
CATCTACACAGTATATGCAAAATGTATACATTTGTCTTAGAAAATGTACTTAGTTGTTATTGGATCCTTACTGACTCCACAGCAAAACTGGGTGCAATCTTCTCATTAATCTCCATCAGTTTGTCAGCAAAAAGCTGTCGGTCCTCTGTGGCCATGATGGACTCCACTGGGGTTCCTAGGACCTTCACCCCGAACTTCTCCAGGACCCCACTCTGGAACAACTCAACTCCTGAATACAGCACAAGACACCAATCCAAATACAAACTCAACCAGAAACACAAGTTAATTTCACCAACAAGGATTCATTTATTCAAAGATGAGTTCTAAACAGAGTTTAGCTAATCTAGGTTTAAAATAACTAAATCTAGATGTCAAATTAAGCAGATCTCGCCTGTAGAATTAAAAAAAAAACAATCCCTGTTTGGTAAATCCAAGGTCAAAATTAAATCGAGTTCAATCAATATAGAGACTGCCTGTTGGTCCAATCTTCCTGTTCAGCTCCATGACAGTTTCCTTGCTGAAGAGGTATATTGAGAGCTCAATCCATCTCAAAAAGGCCATTTCAAAAGTTTAACCTCAAGTGTAAGTTTGAAGTTATCACTGGATCACATTCTTAAATTGGAGTTTTCTCCAAGTGTTCCGTTTTATTTCTTTCATAATTTAAAGCTAGATTTAAAGTTAAAGTTAAAGCATTGTCGGTGCAACCCAGCCTAAGAGCCCAACACTAACATGAGTTTCACCGGTCTTGGGTGAAAGTTATTTCCTACCCTGTCAGTGCAAGTGCCTTGAACAGAAGTCCACTAGACTTTGCCGCAAACAGGTGCACACAGCTCACCGCAGTTGAGTGCAGTCTGTCCACCCATGGAGAGCAGGATGCCATCTGGACGCTCAGTCTTGATGACTTCCATTACAAATTGTGGAGTGACGGGCAGGAAGTAGACGGAGTCGGCCTGCTTGGTGCCCACTTCATTGGTCTGAACGGAGGCTATGTTTGGGTTCATGAGCACCGTCTTCAGGTTTTCTTCCTACAACATATCCACAAGGTTCATTATTGTTTATTTAAAAGAAAAACTGTTTTTATGATCAGTCCATCTTTTTCAGCCCGGCATTTTGCTGTAAAATACAACTGTTGACAGTAGGCTGTTTACACAGCAGACATTTTGACTTGACAGAGCAGAGAAAGCACAGGTGTTGCTAATACATTTTACAGTGGCTCTCTTCTATTCAAGTGTCCCAGTAAGCTATGACAGTGAGCCAACACGCAGGACATTGAAACCAAAGCAGTTCAATGGAATTCGGTCTACCCTGTGCTTTTCCTAAGGTAACATGTCAGATGCCCTCCGTGAAAATGGCCTATTAATTCCACAGGAACTGGAATGGGTACCATACAGTATGCACACTACTATATAAATCAACAAAGAGAAAGGCCTACATGTAAAGAAATAAAAGCCTAAACTGTGGAACCGTGCCAATTCCCCCACCAGGCGTCAAAAAGAGTGTGAGATTTGGTTCAAAGCACAATACTGGTGTCTCAGTCCCTGTGACTCGCCCATGATTTCCAACAGCTTCACAGCACAAAGCCTTTATGTTATTCGCATATATAACAAAAACATTTCCAGGAAAAAATAAAATGCTTAATTTTTTTTAATCAGTATTTTCCTAAAACAGCTGGGTGCTGTCATTTGTAAATGTTACTCAAAAAGAGGAGTAAATAGTGTATTACTTACCTTCATGGCCTTGATGGCCTGAGATCCAGAGTAGTCAAACTCTCCAGCCTGACCAATAGACAGACCACCAGAACCCAGTATGAGCACCTTTGACACCTGCAGTTACACAAATAGACCCAGATGTCAATTTCTTATTATTTTTCACTATAAATCATGATGGTGTGCCACTAAAAATACTACATCCTGGTGACCTTTTTGATGAATCCTTTAATAACCTTTTACACCTAAAAGCACATGCTGTTCATAAACCTGCTGAACATGTGTGACACACAGCACTTTACCTGAGCTCTCGGAGGAATGTGTGGTGCCTTAGGCATGACTGAAACTATATTGGCGTCTTTTCCTTTCTGGATCAGAGACATGAAGACATCAAAGAGGAACTGTAGACACAAAGACAAATATCAGTTAAACCATCATTTGAAGAGTATACTAAGAGCATTAGTAGGAGCCTGGGTGTCAGTATGTGTTACCCTCACACTGATATTAAAAACATCCACCACTTTATATAGCCAATATATAGACACACACACACACACACACACACACACACACACACACACACACACACACACACACAATGTATATATTTATTTATTTTTTAGTAAAAGTAAAAGAAGTGAATAGTATTAAAAAACCTGACAGTCAAGGGTTTACAATATTTCTCCTGGGCACAGAGCAACATGTTTTTTGTGATTTCCCCCCAAAAAGAAAAACCCAGGAGGATCGCAAGAATTCTCCAGCAGAGCTGTCAACTGCATGTTATGGTAGAGAGGACAGGTCTTATTATTCTGCCGTAATATGACAGAGGTTACAACATACTTTGACCAGTGACTTGAACTACAGTCTTTGCCTGTCAACGCTTTATTGTCGGGAAAGAGACAGGCACCTGTGGCTCTGGTGCAGTCAAACATCGAGCACCACAGATGATTACAGCTTTCGTTGTTATGTAGTTACTGCTTAAATATTCTGTTATTTTTTTTTAACCATTATGTTTGGTTTACATATAAGCAAATGAGGTTCACTAAGCCACCTCAGTTCTGCTTTGGTCTTTTACACAAGTCCTGTTTCAATGGAAGACTTCAATTTTGACTTGACTAGCATCCTGTAAAGATACCTTTACTTCATTCTAGTACAGCATTCAGGTACTTTATGCAGCACTATAAAAGCCTTTAATTACCTCTGTGTCGGTGGGACCGCCTTTAGCCTCAGGGTGGAACTGGGCCGTGAAAACAGGCTTAGTGTTGTGCATGATGCCCTGGAAAACATGCAGACTTGATATTAGACAAATAAAATCAAGTAAACCGTATTCTGCCTTTCATTTGTTTGCATTTCAGAAACAGCTGAGTCTATTTTTGAAAGATGTTGTTATTTTGTAAACTGATGTGAGTAGACTTTGTAGCCTACCATAGACATATCTCACTTTACTTGACTACATTTGGTCTGTAGGAGACACAGGTGCTTTTTTTTCCATCCCCCGAAACTCACAGAACCCGAATACATCAAAACATTTTGACACAGAGTGACAGCAACCTCATTGGTGCCATCATTGGCGTTGGTGAAAAGAGGGCTCCACCCCGGAGGCAGGGACTCGCTGTCTATGCCGTAGCCGTGGTTCTGCGCCGTAATGAAGGCCTGGCCCGTCATCACATTCAGCACCGGCTGGTTCTGGCCTCTGGGGGAAGCACAAACATGCAGAAAGCACAACATTATTTATGATCATCCTGTGCACGTGCGTGTGGATGCATGCAGGTGACAGGATACGCAGTCCTGTGAATGAATGGTGTCAAACTATTCTGCTGATCAACCGGTGGCGGTAACACAACAATATGCAATTCATCAACAACGGCGGGGATGAGGACTGCAAGCTAGTAAACATGTTGTAAACAAAGCTGGATTTAGAAAAATGAAAGCTTTGCAGATGTTTTATGAGGAAGGAAATGCATTCCCCACATTTGTTAGACCTCAAGGACACACACAATGCGTTTTGGTGAGTAACACTGAATGTAAACATGCGTTTCTGTTTGTTTACAAGAAGAGTCCACAGGGCACGTTTAAATCTTCATGAGGATTCTTTAAGGGGGCGTGCATATTGTGCCTTTAATTATGCTTAGCTACAAAAGAGTTCACCTGTTGCCCATAGGTAGCTTATATGACTGAGCTCCTGCAGCCAGAGCAGTGATCTGGTTTCCCATACAGATCCCAAACACTGGCTGGGGACGATCACTCTCCAGCACCTTCACAGGACAAAACGCATACAAGTAATATTTATGGAGGTACACTGTAGATCATGATATAAATGTAATCAAAGTATTCAAAATGCATTGCTTTCTACCTTGCGGACATTGTGGATGAGTGTCTTGGCCAGAGACGGATCTCCTGGTCCATTGGAGATGAATAGCCCGTCGTAGTCTAGACTCTGCAAGTCCTGATCCCACGGTACGAGGTGGACCTCTGCACCCCTCTGCACACAGAGACATATGGAACATGGAGAGACACTATGTAATCTTATGATATTGCTTAAAGGTCACGTTAATGCAAAGTAACCTAAAATAACTGTATACAAATGGAACATCAGTTCAGAATCCATCCCTCTCGTTGTAAACATAGCTGTTACATGTGTTGTAATGAATGTTTACCAACGTCTCAAGAATCCAAAGTTCTCCAACAATGATAATATTGCTAGCTATAATTATGATACAATTAGAGGAAGCAAATTGCCTCATTTTGTCCAACAAACCATCTTCAACCTCCACAGAAAAGCAATATTAACATAACGTATTATTACAAGAATGTCCAGGCGGCCAGACACTCATCAACAGACTCATAAAAAAGGCAAATAAGGATTTTTAATAATACAAACAGACAAAACAGAATACTGCATTAGAAGTCTGCAGGCTGCTTCTCCTGACTTACTATTTCAAGCAATTACAAGCTAATATCAACACCATAAATAACAACAAACCATTAAATGGAGCATAAAATTAAGAGAAGCCCACTATTTCTTACAGCTAGATGACACAAACAAATACTGAAAGATGTTTTTTTCCTGCAGTCTCTTAATCCTTCCCTTCCCGTCACATATTCTCTAGGTCAGGTTGCAGACAACATGTGAACGAGTGTTCTTTTCTATATTTGGGCAGATGTCATTTTGGGCTCCATCATTAAAACATCCTTTCTATGTGTGTAAACTAATGTAATTTTTTTTCTCACCTTAACCAGCAGGCGAATAATGTTATGTTTAATACCGCAATCAACAGCCACCACTTTTATTGGGTTCCCTTTTCCAAAAACTTTGATTTCCTAGGAGCCAGAGTGACACAGAAGAGAGGGGTTAGCACTTATTGACACCATTTGGGAAGACCAGCCGTTTCGTGATGTTAAATATAATAGTTATCAGCTGTTACCTTGGTTGAGACCTCTTCTATCAGGTTTTTCTGGTTGGGGTCAAAGATCTCAACAGGCTGGCCATCAAACTCAATCTTCCCCAAAGCTGTGCCCTGAGGAGTGATCACAGGCAAAATGACAGCGAGTGATCAACCGATCCATTTGTGAAAGCATGGTGCGGTTCACACCTTTGTGTTTACAGTACCTTATCTCGGATTATCTTGGTCAGCATTCTGGTGTCTATTCCAAACAGCGCAGGAACCTTTAAAAAGAAAAGTGCATTTTGTAAATCAGCAGCAGAGTCCTACTCTCCTCTGAGATTACAACAGATACTTGGTCATTTGAATCCAAACCTTCTCTTCTTGTAGCCATTGTCCCAAAGACTTGACGGAGTTCCAGTGGCTGTACTCGTGACTGTAGTCTTGAACAAGAAGACCAGATACCTAGAGACACCAAAGCACAACAACCTGAAAATATGTCCATACCAAAAGGTGTGGGCATTTTTGCCTTTTGCCATTTTAAAAATGAGTCCATCGTAACAAGAGCAGGAGTCTACAGCCACGCTGGCAGCTCTGTGAGGCTGCACTTAGCATGATAACTCACCAACAATGACAATGCTATTTACGATGTAAACCATTTTAGTTTAATGTGTAAGCAAGCTACTGTAACATTTTCTAATTAACACTAAAAACTCATTTCATATGGTGCTATTGGCATTATGATGGTTGTTTGTTTCGCTGTCATATGGTTGTTGAATCATTCCATGTGTTAAAGTGACATTTCTGTGGAATACTTACGTTCACTTTCACAGCTCGCTATCTGAGAAATCTGATCTCACAAAACAGTAAATACTTTATTTTCACTTGATGAAGGAATCAATTGAACCATTGAGCGTTGATTCTGGATGTTAGTGATGATAATGTCAATACTTGGATGGTTGAATTTCCTTCAAATTGTTTAAGTTGTTTGATTATTGCTCGTTACAAAACTCACTGACGTGTTGTCTCCTGATACAGTTCAACAGAGATGGAGGTCTGATGTCTGCTCCACCTCATCTCAGGAGATTCATTTTTCCATGTTGAAATACTACGTTAACATTACCTAGCTCACCTCAACATGGAGTTCCTTACAACATAGCTAATGCCTTAACCTCATCGATTAATGATGTGCATTGTTGTGGCAATGTATCATGTTGTTCCTTTAAGATGCAACTTGTATCGCTTAACTCTGAACATTGTGTGAATGCAGACGTTGCAAAAGCAGAACTCGTCACCAAGCAAATGTATCTGATGTCTGACTTGCTGAAGTCTCAACCGGATGGTTGTGAGAACTGACAAACTGACCTCACAACAGGCAGGAATAACAGGTGCTGTTATTCCTGCCTGGGACCAGGCCTTGACTTGTTGTTAGATCTCCGAACCATCCGTGGGGAAGTATTTAGTAATAAATTAAGTGGTAGTATTAGACAAAGAACAATTTGGACTTGATGATGGCGATACTGTAGATGATAAGAGAGAAAAGAGGCACCAAAGTGATTATGATTCATCCTCAGGGGATCATGATTGTTTCTAAAAATGTCATGGCAATTCATCTAAATTATTACATATTTCAGTCTGGTCAAAGGAGGCGCACGGACTGAGTGACAGACAGATAGGATCAAAGCAGGAACTTAAAAAGAGATACATTGCAGCACCGAGGCCTCCACAAAGCCCGACACCCCAAAACCACCGCCGATTTTCTTACCTGGACGCGCTCCGACTCCAGATGTTTTCTCAGGCCCAGCTCGTCCAGCTCCTCGCTGTTGGGTACCCCGTAATTTCCCACAATAGGGTAGGTGAGGGTCAGGATCTGACCTCTGTAGCTGGGGTCAGTCAGGGCCTCAGGATACCTAGATCACAGAAAAACAGCAGGATATTGTGATGTAGTGACGACGAAGCACATGGTCATCGACTTCATGGCCCCTGTATAAAGTGAGAAACTCCAGTGTAACTTTGTCTTGGGAAAAACTTTATGAAACATTTGAAACTAAATGAATACACTTGTCAAACTAAAAGCAAGGTTGATATTTTAGTATCTGACTTTTTGTCCTACATCTAATGTAGTTTGACTTATAAGTATATCTCCCTCTTACCCCACCAGGCCAGTATTGAAGACGAGTTCCCCGGCTACAGAGGCACCATGCCCAAAGGAAAACCCTTTCATCCTGGTGCCATCCTCCAAGACCAGGTGGGCCGTCTGGGCCTGGGAGTTAAAAGAGATCAGGCAGATAACAAGATGCATTTCCCCCAAGAATAACGCATTCCCTTTGTATGAAGCAAGTTTGGACAGACCAAAGAAAAAAAAGTTTGAAATTAATGTGAGATAGAGGTAGACTTAAGAGTTTAGGAGTGACCTGTGAGATTCATGCTGAAACTGCAGGACAATGTGAATTGTGCTGTAAATGCTGAGACTCTCTCTCTCTCTCTCTCTCTCTCTCTCTCTCTCTCTCTCTCTCTCTCTCTCTCTCTCTCTCTCTCTCAGTGTGACGTCACAAGAGCCGTGCCCAATTAGTAGTTAAGACTCTTATCCTCAAATACATCCCGGATATGCTTAAATATGAGTACAGTTACATGTTGTGGAAGTTGGATGTAAAGAAAATCTGAAGTTGCGCGTGGCGCACATTAACCATGATGCAACTCTCTGTGAAATTACTACACGAAGCACAAAATTCCATCAGCTGCATACTAAATATTATCCGAGACGGCAGTCTAGAAATACCATAACCTAACATTGCATAACTCTCTTTTCTTTACTTTACTTGTTTTGTGAGTTAATACGCAACTTTCACTTGTCAATCACCGACAAAATTTGCATTCAAAATTAGGCAATTTACAGCAGTCTTTCTTAATGACGCATGCTTACAACCTTGAACAAGTAACTTACTATGTTTTATTCAATCGCATGTAGCCCCGGTCAATTCGGCGCAATGACAGCACACCAAACATCACTTTTTACAACTTTGTTTTTAACTTCTTTGCGCTGCTGCCTGCAGGTAACCATGCTGTCTCTAATGCAGGAGCGTTAACGGTTAAACTTTAGCACTAGTTTGAATGATGTTGCAATGAGAGCGTTTTGTAGTTCTTGGTCTATGCCGAATTAGAAAGTAGCTCTTGCGGTTTTTGAAAAAAAGGCTGTAACAACTTTCACACATTTGTACATTCGTGTAGAAGCAATGCGTCGCAGACTTTTGATATTTTTCTGAGGAGTTCGGCTTGGAGTCCAGAGACATAGAACTCGGAACACTTCTTGGACGTTTTTATTTGCTTTTACAACCAACAGCTGCGGTTTTCACCCACACATCGTTCGCTTACCTTCACACTAAAAAGTCTAGAAGTTTGAAGTCTCAGCCACGC
The DNA here is from genome assembly GCF_023349555.1 of Cebidichthys violaceus. NCBI lineage: Eukaryota > Metazoa > Chordata > Actinopteri > Perciformes > Stichaeidae > Cebidichthys > Cebidichthys violaceus. The sequence goes on along the minus strand of NW_027176274.1, from coordinate 7,374,017 downwards.
AGACGTGTCGCCTACTCTTCTGCCAACCACACATCCTTGTCTCAGAGATTTAACAACGCTGTACGCCAGCAGGATTTTTGTCATGTTAGCCTAAAATGACTCTTTGGGTAAAGTTGCACGGGCGTGAATGAGAAGTTTCCGGATATAAAAAGGAGTAAGTAGTTGCACTGTCTTTGGAACAGTTCAATGAGGCTACGTGCTCATTTAGGAGACAGTTGAACAAGTTTTTGGGCTGCCCCTCGTGTTGTTACAGGTAGTCCAACTGAGCGTTTGACAAATGCGTCGGCATTGGCCGTTGTGTCGTAGTTTTTCTCAACGCATGAAGCGCGCGGCGTTCAGATTGGCGTCCAGGAAAAAAACGCCTACTCTGTGAAACGAGGGATGAACGGAATTCACATGTTTAAATTGTAAAACACACGCGCTTGTAGGTGAGACAATGAAGTGTTCTTCAGGCCAAATAAGTTTAACTCTTTCTAGTGTACCAAAGTGTTGAATTTATATAGGCTGGTCATTGTACTTGTTAGTTCACCATATATTTTGTTTAGTTTTTAGTTTTTGTATTTAGTTTGAGCACCATTAAAGGCTAACTTGAAACTTCAAGTTACCTTTTTTAAAGAAACAAATCACATTCTCCTTAATTTTAAACTGCTGTCTTTCATTCTGCTTCAGATAAAAAGTGCTACAGTAAATAGTGTTTACAACACATTTTAGGATACTGAAAAGAAACTAAAAGGAAGTGCAGGCCGAATGAGAATGAATGCGCCTGCTTGCAGTAAACTTGCGTGTTGTGCTTTCAGTGCAACAAACTCTTTACATGTTTTTTTTTTTTTTTTCTTTGAGGCCAGTTGCCTGCAAAAGAAAAGGCAAACTGACCGTCGACAGGCTGCATGGTGGTGGGATTAGAGTTGTGTGGTGTATTTGCTGATCACTGCAAGATTGGTCCTCTGTGGAGAAGGCTGCCTGACTGCTACTATGCTGGGTTCAGCAGTCTGAACAAAGTGGGTGTGAGTAATAGGACTTGTGTGGATCAGGAAATACCTCCACACTCCTGAAATTGGACTTGGGGAAAAAAAATGCACTGTAGGCCTACAGTGTGTCACTGAATTCACTTAATAATCATCTACTTATATACTTAATTTCACATTTTGGTATACTTCAGTTTTGTGTAGGTCCTCTGCACTTTTCTAAACCCCCTTGTTAACTTCAGATCACGTTCCCCTTGTCTAAATTCAGTCTGCGCTCCAGTTCAGTAGATTTGTGGAGCACTGGTGACATCCAGTGGTAAGGCATGCTAACAGGGTAGTGGCATGCTTGATGCATAGGTGACAGTGCAGCTCGACATATATGAGTAACAGTAAGAACTGAAGGGCTAATTTCATTTAGCTGCCTGCATGTTAAGCTTTAAGATTGACATATAATAGGTAAATAAATAATAAGTACCATTACTCTGGTCCACAGCATCCAACAGTCTACAACATTTGTAGCATTTTTTTTTTAAACTTTTTTGGATCCTCTGGGACCACATACATTAGATAATATCTAACATTTGAGCCCACTTTATACGTTTACATGAATAAGAACAAATACATTAGTTTGTCAATAATCTCCACTCTTAGGAAAAAAATGGTATTGTTGGTTTTGCAAGAGACCCACAAGAGTTGAGTCAAGGGGGGGATATGTAACATTAGCAAATGTATTAAGCAATAGTATTTTCTGCAGTAGAATAAAATAAAGATAAAACAATTGTCCTCGCTAACTGTCTCCATTGTCTCACAATCCCATACACAAGTCAAACACCTGACACCTTTTTTTTTTTTTTTTTTTTTTGCAAAAGATGCCAGAACATCAGGGAGTGTAATGAGGAGTAAACACACTTCAACTTACTGCCATACCTGCAAAATCGAGTTTATCTCCACACAGACCAAGTTTGTATTCTATCTCACACAGAATTGTCACAAATATCATTATTATTACCCATTTTCATTTCAAAACTATCTTTTTCTATTTTCAAAAAATGAAGCCCCAAACAAGCAGCACTGGCTACTTACTGTCAACAATGAATCACATACGGTGGAAAAAATTGCTCGGCAAGGATTGGGAGAACTCAAGATGCCTGTACAATGTTCTGTATGGCCCTTTATCACGGGGAGGGCTGTGATTAGCTGCCCTCCAAATTCTTGCCCTGATTGGCCACAGTGTGGACTAACGAGCTCCAGTGTCTGTCCTCGGCGGAGAGACCTCACATTGTCTGCGGTTTGAAGAGTGAGTTTCAGGTGGTGGCCAAGCTTAAGAGAGGACGTGAATAGACAGGCAGGCTCCCTCACCTTTCTCTCTGCCAGGTTTCCAAGCCCAGTCTCGGCCCTGAGATGACAGCAATAATGGATGGTTGTTTCAAGTGTGATGGCGTTTGTTCAGTACAGGATTAGACTGACATATCAGTTTGACGACATTGACACTTTATATATCTTTCCAACACAAATTTATCTGTGCATCATCTTCAGACATTAAGGTAATTCAAAGGGCTTTACATTTGGACATAAACTGATTAAACAGGAGAATAAAATGTACAGTGCAGTACAAAATATGAATATATCAAAAGGCTGTGGAAAACAGAGATGCTTTAAGCTCTGGTTCAAAAGACTTGAAGAAGACTTCAAGTTTCTTTGGCACAGATGCAACAAACTGAACGCTGCTTCTTCATGCTTAGTTTTGACTCAGTGGTTCATAACGTAGCCGCAGGTGAGAAATGCGTTTTGGTTCTTAACCATTTGGTGCTTGATATATATATATAAATAGTTGTGCATTTTTTTTAGAATCAATTCTTTATCGCACAGGAAGTCAGTGCAAAACAGTTGAGAGCTGGGGTGATGTGCTCCACCTTTATAGTTGTTTGAACCTGATTGTGTTCTGTAATAGCACACTTTAGCTGTATTTTACATGATAGTGAGCAGTACTAGTTGGTAATAACAGTATCATCAGAGTATAAAATGATATAGCCATTTTCCTGGACCAGAAGTAAGTCCAGTTCTAGATGGTGAACAACCTAATAGATTTATACGTATGTAAAATTATTCTCAAATACCTTTAAATGTAACATTTTGTTATTCCACTCAACTACCCTTTGCATTAATCAAACTGACCATCAAAAGGGTCTATAGTGGTTCACTCAAACTGTAACTGGGTTAACATGTATACTATTATCACTATCTGTATAGTTGTACTTTCTTCCCATCCTGTCAATTACAGAGTGTGCCGCCAAGTTAGAAGAAGATCCCACGTAGCATCACCATTCTTGATTTGGGTGATGGCAGTCTCCAGAGTTGTAAAAGGAAGATCAGGTCATCAGCTGGAGAGAAAAGGAGGAGACTGTTTCTTTAGGCCGGTATCGGATTCCTTTCCTCTGTAGTGAGGTAGTGTCCCTAGTAAAAAGGGCAGCAGGGTAGCTTTGTTTAGCCTGGCCCCATCTAATTCCTGTGTGGCCAGTGGAGGGCTTATGAGAGAGAGAGCGGGGGGGGGGGGGGGGGGGGGGGGAGCATGTATCAGCCCCCTTAAGGAGCCATGGCCCTCGCTCTTAGAGATCCCAAGAAACTTCACACCTCTCTGTAGTGACTATAAATAGGCTCCATCTGTGCCCCCGGGTTCAGTTACAGCCTCATTCCTTTTGGTATGGTTGGAGGGCAGGGAAGGAAGCACTTTGAACGGTTTGAAAAGGGGAGGAGGGGACAGAACCAGAGTCCAAGGCCGACTCTCTAGTCATCACACATGGCTGACCTCTGCTGCATTTCTTGTAGCAAAGGAAGTCCATCGGTGCACCCTGCCATTTCCTTCAGAAACCCTCTCGACACCCCAACTACCCATGGAGGCAAAATGGCAGTGACCTGGGAGCACGCGGCATCTTTGGAATCTTACACCACACTGCACTCATTGCATCATAGTTTCTCTTCACATTTCATTCATCATGCTGAACATAGGGAGGTCTCCAAGGTTAAGACAGGCACTGTGTCTCAGAATCAGTGCCTCTGTCGTTTCTCTTTTGCAGAACTGAACTGTACAGCTCACAGTCTAATGGTTGATGTTTTAGTCCTGGTACTGGTAACGTAAATTACATTTTTGTCTGACAATCCTGTGAACTGAGAGTGAATTTGATAGATATGAATGCATTGCAGAGGACATAAATGCTTCAGATGACACCGTCATTCCTGAGAGGAGACGGTTATAGTGCCTGTCCTGAAGCAACCCCCCCCCCCCCCCCCCCCCCCCCCCCCCCCCTCCAAAAGGACGAAGCTGGAGTGGGAGGAGGTGACATAGAAAAAAACATACTAGTTTGCAAAGTAAATCCCTCAAAAGCCCTTCCTCTCACATCTGTCTATTCTTCAATCGAAACTGACACAATCCAAAAATGTAAGAATTTGTTGTCTCCGGTGATGAAAATCAACCTAGTTCACCTCATTCTCTGCTTTATTTGATTAACATATTTTTCATCCCAGCGTGTGAGATCTTAGCCTGCAGCATCCCTTTCTTATAGCTGCAATATCTCTCCAGAATGCTTATGCAAATAAGGTGGAATTATTTAAATAAAAAGGAAGTAGCTGGCTAATAATTGTTTTTTCTTTAAATGCACCCCATTTGTTCTACACCATGCTGCACTCCACTTTGTTTGTTTCTTCCCTTTACTGTTTGCTGATGCTTTAACATCCCAATTTCCCCATAGTGATCACTGATGTTTCATCTGATCTAATTCCCATCAGGCTCAAAATAATATGCATGATACTGTTTGAAACACAGTCATGGAGGGAGCTAAAAGCTGACTAACTATCACCCTTTGTGTATGGAAGGCAGTATGGGTGCCATTACTTAGCGAGTGCAGAACAAATTATTTCAATTTAATATCATAAACGTTTAACAGGCAGTCAGTGTGGAGTTGTAGCACAGACACTTCTGGCTCAGCTCTAAATGTAAAAATATGACTGGTTGAAGAAAAGGGAAGAAGAACCACACTTTTAGAGCTCATGTTGACCAGCTGTTAGACCAGACTGCCAAAAAAGGAACACAGGTCAAGTAATTATCAATAGGTCTGACAGCTGTCATTCATGGTCTTGGCCTTAACTAGGATATTTATAGATCAGTATTGTTTGAGTTTGGAAGATTACAGTTACTGTATTTGCATAATTGCATTGTACTCAGTGATAAGTAACTAAACACATTCATAAAAATACAAGCTTAATTCTCTCTTTATACTTATTTTGCCCTTTTTATAATCAAACTTAAGTTTTAATATCAATAATTTGATAAAACTGGGTTTTTGGCTATGTCCAGTGAATTTCAATTCACGCAGGTTAAAGCTATATCCTCCTCCCATACATAGTGGGGGGTTTGTTGGATTTTAAGGTACCTGGTATACCTTAAATTCCAACGATGGATCCTACTCATATGACAAGGTTCTTACATTGGAGGTACAGTATTTTTTAACCATGCATAGCATAGTGCTGTGACAATGTCTTTCGTTTGGTCGGGCCACTTTGGTCCAGACTGAATTAATATTTGATGGATTGGCAAAACATTTAGTTCACATCCACATGACTCATATGAGGTGATCCTCTTTTTCACCAGCATGAGGTTCACATTTCTGGTTTTCAGTGAAAAGTGGAAGTTACTATTACTAAATAAACTAAATATTGGACTGATTGACATTTTATTTAAAAAAAATCAAAGCAACATGAAATGTGACCAGATTCCTGCAAAATGAATGACACTCTCATCAGACTCATCTGTACTTTTGCTAATAAGAGAATGTTGGAATGCCACACTAAACTAATGAGATTTACATTGCAAACCTTATAGCCTATAAACATCAGACATCTCTTTCCTTAACTCATGAGTGTATTGCACATAGGTGCTATTCATTCAACTTCAATTGCACATGCAATGAGAGTAGCCACATCTGGAGCTTGTGTTGCTGTATTCCAACAGACCACTGCATGGTGAAAGACACTTTGAAATGCTGCTAGGGTTTGTCACACAACCAAAACAAATGGAGTGTTGCTACCCATGCCTCTGTCTTGGTTGTTTTGGCCAGAGATGTAGGATTTGATATAATGCCACCAACTGTGTTAAAGTGGCTTCACACTGATCTTCACACTGATTTGCGGAAAGCATTGAGCAAACCACCATTTTCATAATAATATCTCCTCTGAGAAGTGTCTGCAAGAACTTCAGCAATGTTGATTTGCACATTTTCGACTGTGCAGATGCTGCACATGATGTCGTTTTCTTGACTAGCATGAATAAAAAAGGCTTTTCCAAATGTAAACAAAAGGCAGGAAACACAGCTTCTGACCACTAGACTGTTAAATTGAATTTCCTCCTCCTCATTCTGCCATCATGGACGGCAGTGGTGGTCACAAAAGGCGGGTGTGGAAAGTAATCTTGACGTGTCATGTGGCTCTGTTGTGGCCTTAATTGTGCAGTTGAAGCCCCTTTCGCCTTTTAAAAGACCTGACCTCACGTCTCCAGCATGGCTTTCCCAAAGGAGATGATGAATGAATAAGTAAATGGTTACATGTTTATTCAGAAGGAGAAGATTGTTTATCTTCACTAATGTGATACTTAGAATGACAGGGTAATAGTACACTTAAGCATATTTAGAAACCCATTCGTTCAGATTGCTGGAGCAAACTCTATTAAGACTCTATAGTGGAGCTCAGTTTGGACTGCAGCACAGGTGCAAGGACTGGGGCAGAGTTTCTATAGGGGGAGGGGGTGATGGGAAGTCAGACTTCTGAGAAGGTGCAGTGGGGTGCCTCGGGTGAGCCCTGATGACAGCTGAGGGACTGAGGCTTTCTCTGGCTTGCCCTCGTGGAGATGGGGTCATGAAACAGGGGGGCGGATAGGGGGTCGCCATAGGGTGGAGGAATTTATGCAGTTCCTTCGTCACCAGTCCTGTCATGGTGGTGGGGGCAGGGCTGCACCGCTGGCACTGGGAGACAAATATAGACAAGAATTAAGGAGACAGAATTTGCACTCTTAGCCTTGTCTGGGTTACTGACATCAGCAGCTGAAAGCTCCACTACATCTCCATCGTCCTGTGCTTTTACGTCACATCCGTCTCGGGAGTGGTGGTGGCCGCTCACCCTATACCAACGAAGCATCAAATTGAACACAGGTGCTGTTCTACCCAACTCACATTGTCAGGGACAGAAATAAACAATGGCTTAATATTAGATTTCACAGACACCTCTTCCACCATCTTTCAACCAAATGCTGGTCCTTTGACAGTTTCTCAAATACAAATTGAACTAGTTTTATAAGCTGCTTCTTCGCAGTTTTTTTCTCCACAAACTTCCACTTGCATTTATTTCTTCTCACATTTTCCACACTGTGTGGCATCAATACTTGTATATATCTAAATGTGCCAGATATAAGATTTACTCATACCAAGTAAAATATTCAAACACATATGTCGTGTTCTATATGGCTACACCATTACATCAAATGCAGACATGTTGAGTATCATTGTATACACATTTTTATTCAAATTGACCCCCAATTCAACCTGATGTTGGCTAATATATATCATCATTTTGGAAACCCTGGGATCTATGCTATATTTCAGATAAAGTGCAGTGCAATGCTTGGCTACACAGCAGTTGGTAAAGATGGAGCCAATGATGAGTCCAGCAGAGTTACAGTCAGATATGAGTTATACGCTCACATCAATAATATTATGGTGAATACAAAAAATAGTCTAATCACCATAAGGCAGAAATCATATATTGGCATTTTGACGTTTTTAAACTGCCTTAGCTGTCAAAGTGAGACATGATTCCTGCAGATCTGGCTTAAAGGATAAAGGTGGATAAAATCATCAAATTAGGTGAGTGAACAGAATTTTGGGGAAGTTGCCCTAAACTAATACACGTGAGATCTACACTGATAATAGGCGTGTATAGCACAGGGCATAATTATGGCCAGGAACTCTTTTTTTGGAAACCCTCTTCGTTCATCACATGATATTATAGAGGTTGAAATGGGTCCAACTTTATTCCTCTTTTGACGTCGTGAAAATGGAACTGTTGACTTGTGGTCCAGAGAAAATCGCACGTCCCCAGGAAACCTCTCACGCCCTCCTCAGTGTTTTCGTTTCGGATTATTGATATGTGGCGTAAATAAACACTTTCTGAGCCGCAGCCCTATATTCCATGTTTAGAGAGGACACACACCCCTTCCACCCACCGTCCAATCCTCACACCGGGACAGCGTTGGCGGGGGTCAAGAGGAAAAATAGCATCATATATATACGCCCCAGAGGTGAAGTCTTGCCTCGAGTCCCCTCCACTCTGAACTACACTCCTTGTGTTGTCATTAGAACCGGGAATTGTCTGTGCTTCAGGAAACGAAGTTCTCCGACTATCATCTGAAATGGCACCCAAGAAGGACCCTAAGGCTCCCGCCAAGAAGGCCGAACCTGCAGCAGCCGCACCCGCACCGGCGCCAGAGCCAGCTGCTCCCAAAGCGGCTCCCGCTATCGACCTGTCCGCCGTCAAGGTACAATGACCGTGAAAGCATGTAACCATACGGAGATAGGACGATGGCTGCTCGGGAAGAGCTGGGATTTGACTTTTCCAAGAGTTGCATGACAAAAGTAGACCGACTTCAGTGGTTCCCAGACGGGTTCTTGGGGCGGGGGGGGGGGGGGGGGGGGACATGACAGATGTCTACTTTGGTTATAGGTGTTAATGTGTTAACAGTGCAAAATGTAGCCTAATTGTACATTATATCCTCATAAAGGATTGGTGGTTGTGGTTTAAAACTAAATTAAACTGGGGTGTTTGGTTTAATGCACATCCATTATCCCCTTGACAAGGCCAGGCACAACAAAATCGCAAACTGAGTGAACCCATTTATATATCTATGAGAAGATGCACGTTAAGTGAGAGTAGCAGCCGGTGTTAAAGGACTACAAAATACTGAGGCGAATGACTAGAACCTTGGACAGCTCACTATGGTTTAGACCACGCCCCCCCCGCCCCGCCCCGCCCCGCTCTTTGGATTGGACTAAGAGAATGGTGACGAATGTGTGACGGCCATGCGGAGTGACACCAAATGTGGACATGTTAATGTAGCTAAAGATGGACCTCCACAGATCGGATGCCACCATGTGAAGTTAATTTAGGCAAAGAGACAAGTTTAATCCCCCTGTAGACCTGGTTAATTAGTTTACATTACATGTAAATTCCTGTGGTAGTGTTGCTGATTAGATGGCATGTCAAAACTCTTGCATTTGTAGGATGTGTTGTACTAATATTGCTGCTTTGTATTGGCTTCTAGATCGAATTCAGTGCAGACCAGATTGATGGTAAGTACACTTCATTTTATTTTTTTTGCTACCACGTGACGCAACATACAGCCCATAAAACGCAATACTTCCTTCCCATATACATCTCCTGGCCAGCTCTCTGGACAATTAGATGAGCCATAATGCAGCCATTTACACATTTGAGAGTAAAACAATGTAGATGATGAAGATGATGGTCATTTTTGTGTTTTGACATTCGTGACATTTCTCGGTTGAAACAGATACAAACTCAAATGATACATCACAAAGAAAGCATCCCCAACATGGTGGTCCTTTAAACAGAATCCTAGTTTCTTGGCTGAATACCTAGTTATATAAAACAAAGCGCAAATCAAGTGATTGTCAGCTGTTGCATTCAAACAAACACAAGCTGATTGTGCTTATTGTCACCATCAAGAAACGATAGAACAAATACGGTAAATTAGCTGGTTTCAAGTAAAAAAAAACATTCAGACATCACATATTAACCACAGCTGGACACCACCGATGTAGAGTGTTTCGTTTAATGTTTGTTTAAATAGAAGAAACCTACGTTCCCATCCGACCCTGGACAGGACACCACCTGACCAGACCTGTCGTCTAACCGGCTGCTTGTTACACTGCAGTCAGCATTCCCTACTTTTACTCAGCTCACCCACAGAGGGCCCTGCCTTTAAAAGGAGGGGGCTCATATTCTCAGCTAAGTTTATCAATTCCAAGGTGGTCTTTTAAAAGAGAGAGAGAGAGAAAGAGAGAGAGAGAGAGAGAGAGAGAGAGAGAGAGAGACAGAGACAGCTGCGATAGAAATAGTAAGTGGTGACAGAGTTGGGCAGAAGTCAGTCCATAATACCACAATCTATAGAGACAACTTGCCCTTGTTATATGTTGCCCTTGTTGTATGTTTCCCTTGTCAGTCTGTAGAGAAGCTGCCTCCACCTGCTGGCAGGCGTGCAACAGCCACAGCTATACTTTGTGAAATGCCACCACTGCCTCCAATTGTGGGAAAAACACATTTAACACAGACAATAGAACATGCTGAGATTCATGTTTAAGGTAAAACAGAACACATACATTTATTCTGAATACATTTTGTAGCTGGGGCTGCAAAGAGTATTATACCTTAAAGGATGTTAATAATTAAAGGTCCAGTGTGTAGAATTTAGGGGGATCTATTGACAGAAATGGAATATAATATTATTAAGTGTGTTTTATTTAGTGAATAATAACCTGGAAATTAGAATTATTGTGTTTTCGTTACCTTAGAATGAGTCGGTAATACCTCCATAGGGAGCGGGTCCTCCAAGAGGAGTCTGCTGCGTTGCACCAGAATGTTTCTACAGCAGCCCAGAATGGACAAACCAAACACTTTGCGTTGTTGCATCGGCCTTAGTAGTTCTTCCTACACTCTTGGCACATGAGAGAAGTTGGTTGCTATCTCACTGGTAGATGCAGTCAAATCCTAAACACTGGCCCTCTAAACCTCAACATGATATGGCTTTTGCAGGAAAATGTGTGTATGTACATAATTACAAAAACATAAAAAGAAGTGTAAGTCAATTTTACGGAATTAAATTAAAGGCAGGGTTGGTAATCTTCTGTACAAAAACATATTTGATCATTTTGTTGTAATTCTCAAATCACCAATCATTCGGGCCGAAGGAAATGATGGGAGGGGCTACCTGCCTGTCTACCTGCCGGCCTGCCTGCCAGCACATATTCTGCGTGTGTAATCATTGCTCATTACCAGAGTCTTCCACAAGCTGCTAGCTTGACAGCTGTGACTACCATCAATAGCCACGTTCGTTGTTTATGTTCGTTATAATAATTGTCGGCGTTGGATCTTCCTCGATAGATTTAGAGACTTTTGGAGCTCCTGCAGCTACTTTCATTAGAAAGGAGTTGGCAACACTGGTACGGCTTTCTTTTTGGGTTGGATAATGTTTCTTAAGTCTAGCCTACTCTTGCAAGATTACCAACACTGCCTTTAAATGTAAAATGCTGCTGAATAATTTAAAGTCCCTCAAGCAGAATTATAAAAAAAAATGATATTGTACAATATAATGACATCACAATGCGAAGCAGCTATTCGCTCACTCACTGCTGAATACGTTACAAACAGAAATCATTCAGTGGATACTGGATTCATTAAGGTGATTGCATCCTCTTCTCCTCCACTCTGCAGACTACAGGGAGGCCTTTGGTCTGTTCGACAGGGTGGGTGACAACAAGGTGGCTTACAACCAGATCGCTGACATCATGCGCGCTTTGGGACAGAACCCCACCAACAAGGAGGTCAACAAGGTTCTGGGAAACCCCTCCGCTGACGGTAAGAGATATTTACAGCATTTGTTCTATCACTGAATTCGTTGAAGACTTTTGTCTTTATGTCATGGCTTTATGGATTCAAAGTCTTGAAGATACTCATGGGATGTTTTTTCATACTTTAAATTTCAGAATTTCACACTAAAATAATTCCTTAAAAAATGTAATCCCCAAATAATTAAATTCCAGACATGATAACGATCAAATTTATAATTTTTACTATTTTTTGTATTTTATCAGTGTGCTTACTATTCATTACTAGCAGCACTTTCAAATAAACATTATAACAGTATATAGTAGCTCAAAGGGTAGATTTGTCTGAGGTGATGTTTAGAGTGTGTGTTTTTGTTTTTTGTTTTTTATTCATCTCTGGTGTTCGTGGTGGTGGCGCATTTTTTTTTTTTTTACTGAAACATTAAAGAGGGCATGTATTAAGAGGAAGACATTATCAGTAGCTAATTGTATGGCTGGAATCCGTCATGTTCACTCAAATCAGCTGTTTTTTCCTTTGAAATCACTTTCTATAGTTATAGAGAAAACACATGGACCAGCTCTGCCACAAAAATGCTTTAGAAATGAAGCAAATACAGAAGTCGCGAAATCTCCACCTTTGAATAAACAGTTTATTTGTTCAGAGTAAATACTCACAGGCTGAAAATCCTCCCTGTGCTGTTAGCCAATAGTTAAAACTGTCACCTTTCTAAATGCACTGTATCCCCATATGAAGTAATAATGATACTACTACTACTACTACTGTAAAATACATTTTATACGTAAAGTGCATCTAGACCCATAGTGCCAGCACAGATTTACATCAGAAGCAGAAGAAGTACGCCACTATGATATATACTATGCAATGCGACATTTAGTCAAATGTGCAAAAGTCCACATCTGTCCACATCCTACACCGGTATGTTTAGTAAGGTTAGACATAAAACACATTTCATTCTTTCAACCCTTAAAGGTCAGTGCAACAAAGCCTCTCTATCATTCAGGAATTGGTCTGGTGTCTCACCTTATACTGTATATTTAGTTTGGTTTCTAATCACACATTCTGCTTGATAATGTCATAAAAAAGCAGAGAATTGTTCTTCTTATGTGTGCCTTTGTTCTGGTCTGTGCAGACAGATGGGTGTAAATCTCTGTAACCTTCAAACCAAAATAGCACCGTGATGCTCAATCATTGCTGTCAGAACCAGTGCTGTACCTCACTCTGCAATGTGGCACAGTCCAAAATACGCATTATTATAAGTGAGAAATAAAGACAAAATACGAAACATGTATCCGTGCATACGCCTGTAAAGAAGTATCACCTGTAGTAGAAGGGGGGAGATGTATAATTTAAAATGTGTTGACAACGATGTCTCAAACCTGCCGGGCTTGTTCACCTCTGGATGGAACCGACTGTCATTTCTCTCTCGTTTCATGCAGACATGGCCGGCAAGAGAGTAGAATTCGAGGGTTTCCTGCCCATGCTCCAGACCATCATCAACAGCCCAAACAAGGCGGGATTCGAGGACTACGTTGAGGGTCTGCGCGTCTTTGACAAGGAGGGCAACGGCACAGTGATGGGTGCTGAGCTGCGTATTGTTTTGGCAACACTGGGTGAGTCGGGCCAAGGGCACCGCTGTGTCTCTCTCTGTATACGTACGTGTGTGTGCGAGTGTGTGTCACCGTGTGTGTTTTATTAATACTGGTTGTGCTCTGCCTCCCCCTACAGGAGAGAAGATGAATGAGACTGAGATCGACGCTCTCATGGCAGGACAGGAGGACGAGAACGGCGCTATCAACTATGAGGGTGAGCCACGACTTACAACATTACGACCAGCCGTTTTCACCTTGAAGTTCAGTTTAATTGTAGAATATCAGCTTGTCAGTCTTCTTTGGCTCTGGAGTGAACTTTTCAATAGTGGAAAAAAAATTGCGATAAGATAAGGGAAGATGCTGTTGAGCCGTAACAGGGGAAACGTTCCACTCTTTAACTTAATCTCTCACTAATGAGTCCACCATATTAATGGTGTGCCCCTCTAATTGAGGTGTCACTTTCTAAAAAAGTGAATTTACAGTATTTTGCATGGTGCATAAACCAGATCAAACACATTTCATTGGCTGTGGTCAATATCTAAAGTGTTTTATATTATTCATAGCTGTGGTCATTGCAAGTCTAACAAATTCTTTAACTTAATTCATTGGATGATGTACTTGTCCTTCTCTTCGCTCATTCCTTTTCCCTCTCCTCTTTCTGCTCTGTGTGCTGCCCTGGTGTTCATCTGCAGCCTTTGTCAAGCACATCATGTCTGTGTAAGGACCCTGTGGTGGTGACCATCGTATATGTGCAGACCCCATGGTGTCGCGGCATCCACTCGCTGTTTCCTGTGCCACCTGAGGAAGCAGGGGAACAAAGGACTATGAGATGTCATTTCCTGAACCCTTCTTTTGTTTTGTTCTATACTTTTTTTTCTTTTTTTTCCCAACTGGTGCTATTTTTCTCTCCTCCTTCTCCTCCTGCTGCTCGGCAAACCACCCTGATTTCCCACGAGATTTCCTCATCGTCACACGAGTCACTGTGTCTCATTGGGGATTTCTGTCATCACTGGTTTTCAAAGTGGAGCAGTGATGGAAGGGAAGGTGGGATGATGATGACCACCCCTTCCTTTCTTTGGCAGTCTGGCTGATTCTCTATCTGCCAGTGAAGGGACAAGTTTGGCCCAGGACTGGCCATCAAAATTAATCCACTCCTTAACGAAACATATCCCTAGGTCTTAACTTATTGTATCCTCTGCCACAATAAACTTTTCACAAACTCCCATTTTATTTAAAAATGTCTGACTCTATTTATTTGATGCAAATCGTTTGCATAATTAATTCAGGCAAATGCATGTTAAAGGAATAGTTTGCCATTTTTGGAAATACACTTACAAGTATATGAAAATGTATACCACTCTCATGTCTGTCCTACAGCTAATAGTTGATTAGCTTAGCGTTTGTTTTTTGTAGGTTAAACAAATGAGATAAACTGTATTGATTAGAGAGATCTTCTCACCTGACTCAACAAGAAAGCAAATAAAGGAATTTCCCAAAATGTAACTTCTGATCATTAACAGTATGTCTTGTAATCTAAATAGAAAACAGTACGCCAGTATCACTTTTTTGTCCTTTTTATTGTCATTAATTATTGTAATTGGTGTCATATCAACAAGAGAAAAACTGCGTACATCTACTTGACCTTTTAAATACATTTACAGTTGCTGGGGGTGGAGCAGGATGTGGGAAGGGGGCACACAGAGATGGGGTATGCAGAAAAAACACAGAAGCAAACAAACAATCGCAGGTGAGGGCAGTAATTGGGCAGGAGGCAGGATATACAACAAATGGTGTCTGAAAAAGAAACTAGATCACCCAAACACTTTTTTCCTAACAGATGTAACGGAATCCGAGTTCCCCCGGCCGTTTTGTTTTACTTCTTGAATTGTCTTTTTAATGGATTTTTCAAAATCTCCCACATATTGCAACAAAACATCCAGATACGGTAGCATATGTTGTAAAACGGCATGGGATCTGCACCAAACGCACACACAGACAGATTTCAGAGCAGCGGCATCTTCTGCTAAATCTCAGGCCGCATTCGTAGTGTCATCCACTGTGGTGCAACATCAGCCTGTGTCAGCAGAGGAATATCTGTACTGTTCATTGACGTGAGTTCAACATCTGCAGCTGCAAAGACAAGATACTTTTAGCTGTTTGTGGAATTACCTCCAGTGTTGAATATCGTTCTGATGTTTAAACAGGCGTCTCTGTTGAACTACTGAGCAGGTACAAGTGTATGATGCTGTTCAACAGGACTGAGATGCATTCCTTAGCAACACCAAATCAGCTGTCTGACAATGTCACCAAGCATTACACTGTAAACAACTAATAACTACAAAACATGAACTTGTTTAATCTTTATCCAATAATTGAGGAAATAACATACTAAAATCATTTTTTTTTCGATTACAAAATAGCCTCTTTTAATATTAGAATCGATACATGCTTGTCATAACATGACCTAGTTCTTGCAGTGATGCAATTTTACATGTAATTTTATAGCCATATTGTCGCTTCCTTTTAAAATGTTTTTAGGACATGTAGATGGCAAAGAACTTTGATTTTTATACATGTTTCTATATATATTTGTTAAATATATTATATATTGGATGACAAGAATGACTTGCAGTAAGGATGCTTGGTTTGTTAGGGGGTTTGGCGTCCATGCACGTTTACTGAGCAGGAACAACACGTGCTGCATTGTGTGCTGGCCACATTACTTCATATTTAATGTAGAAAAAAAAGGCTGTAGCTTCTTCAAAACACTGATCCAGGACCAGTTAAGCCAATACCTGGTCCCCCAATTTGTATGTACCACTAGATCTAGGACCAGTGCTCTGACTGAACTATTCTACTGTATGCAACATCATTCAAAAAGAGAGAGGCCAACAAAATGAATCAGAAGTAGCACATTTTTGGAAAATAAAGAAGACCAAAGTACAGTAGCTCCTAATTCGAGTCTCTACTTATAGTTGAGTGATGCATCTTGAAGTGAAGATGTTTAGAGGCTGTGGTTAAGCTGAAGTTGGCCTCAGGGTGGCAGGAGTGGGCAGAAAAGTTTGAGGGATCATGGCGAGGATGTCCGAGGTTCAGATCAGGAATCCAGAGAACCAGCGTTCACAAACCCTGTTTGGCCAGAGCTGCAGTGACATCCTCGGCCAGGGTCGCTAACTGCGGCGACTCCAGCACGTTGAGACTTCCGGAGGATGATAGGTCGCTTTCCCGGTGGCGCTGGGGGGACACCAAGCTGCACAGGCCTGGCGACTGGACAATGATGTCAGCCCCGTGGTCCACTCGTGCCTTGACTTGATCGCGAAAAATCTGCCTGTGGCTCTCAATCTATCAGAGGCAGATGGTGTGACGAAAGATGTGGATGTGGAAGAAGAAATACATTATTTTCATATCATGTAGAATTAGTTTGTGCATTGTATCTTAGTGGGTCAGCTTTAGAAAAACTGCAAATAGAACAACTCTTAAATGTTTCATTGAAGAGAAGTCTGTTTTCTAGACTTTACTCTGAATATTTGATGAACATGCATGTTTGGATTAACCTCTACAGTACTTATTGATAGTGGCGAATACTAGACTTTACTGCAACCATCACAGATAAAGGATTGCAAGTTTTTGGAAGATTAGCTTGTTGTAAACACATTCTTTATATATATATATATATATATATATATATATATATATATATATTTATATATATTACTTGCATTCTTAATCCACTGTTATTGCAATTTACAACATTTTTACCCTACAGTATATCAGATTAAGCATACGTATATCTTTCAAGATTACAAAATTACACATATGTAATACATATGCAATAGTATACATACATTTACTAGTAAGACAATTCATCAAAAACTTGTGTACCTTTAAATCATAGATGCATGGAACTGACACTCACCGTGACACGGCTTCCACCAGGAGTGTGCTGAGCATTATCCATGGAACCCACCTTGGCTTGAGCTTTGTCTTTGAAGTCCAACTTCACAGTCTCTATACGCACGTTACCGCCCCCTAGGGAGAAGAAAAGGAAGTGTAAAAACTATACGGGGATATCCACTCAGGTTTACGTGGAGGTAGCGACTGACTTATGGTGAAAGAAAAGTGAAGGGGGTTGGGACGTTTGCTTTGTACGAAACCCTGGTCTGTTAAAACAGATTTCATTGGCAAAGTGAATGCGTAACGTTGTACTGGAAGAGCATGCATGCTCAGCAAGCTCTCAGTGAATAAAGGTTATACAATGGACAGACAGAGAGGGAACCGAAGATGGTGCTGCAGAAGATGGTGCTGCAGATGGTGCCCCATCTGGGGAGGAGGGGAATGAAAAGAATCCCTGTCTGGTAGTCTTCTTAAAATCGTTTCAGTACTTTATTAAAATGAGGTGTTTTTGATCAACAGTAATGTTATTGCTTCCAACAGTAAGAACATGGAGGGCCGGTTCACCCCCAAAAGTAGGGTGACCAGACGTCCCACAATATTCGGGACAGTCCCGATAAATCAGACTAAACCTGAGCTTTAATTAGTTATAGCCTAATACAACATTAAACACTGATCAAAGATGTCTAGATGATTACCCAAGATTTGCAAAAAATCTTGCAGGAACTCTTAAAAGGTTAAGATAAGATACTGTACATCTACTTCAGCAAGTCTTCTACTGTAGATAGGTGCATTGGATCATAAACTGACTGTGAAAACAATGTCCTGAGACCGGCCTCACCGAATGAACGCCTGACTACAGAAACGTCATAAATGAAGTGAGCACAGTGCGCGATGCTTTGGTTCTTTCCCAGTCAGTGATGACCCTCTCCACATTTGACCCAATCCAGTTCATCAACAATTCCTAAGCACCGTGCGCCACGCTCCCACACTCAGGTTAGAAACACACAAAACACAAGCTGGCCCCCAGGACTCACACAACCTTTCACATTTGGCCGCCTGTGGACGGATACATCAAGCTGTCAATCCAACTGTAGTTTACTGCTTGCGTCAACAAAGACGCCTGAGCTTCATCTGACTGGAGTGTTAATTCATGACTTAAATATAAACTGCAAAGCACATTAATTCATTAAATTGGGTTAGGGTTAGGGTTAATTAAAGCTTGAGTGCATTAAAGTTGATGGCCTGCTTTTATTATGTATACAGTTAAGTCTTACACCTAACCTGTGGGACTCCTTGGCCCTATTTACATCTGTATCTGGATACATTATATGGATAATGACATCTGATACAGGGGCATTTGCATTTACACATTTAGTATTGTTTTTAAAAATCGCTTTTTGCAAGGGAGTGTCGATAGAGCGCTGGACACCCCCCGTATAAACTTCTATTGGAAGGTAGGATTGCACCGGAAACCCCCCAGTGTTACCCCTCAGTTCCCCCGGACAAACGCAGGCTGACTGTTACCTGGCCGGTGATGGATGTTGTCTAGAGAGCCACACTTGGAGGTCACGTGGCTCAAGTCAATCTTCTTGTTCTGTATCATCACCTGGAAGCAGCAAAGTCAGGAAAAGACGAGGTTAGAGCTTACAGTTCACAACGAGGTTATAATAAACTCCCACTAACCTCAAATCATGCTTACAGAGAAGATCCAAACAGCATCTTCCCCTTTCTCAATTATAGAGAGGGATGCAGTATGTCTGATCTGCACTAAACTGCAGCTGCTGTTTGAAGAAAATGATTGGGTATCAACTGGGAATCAAAGGCTGCAGTCTTCCACATTCCAACACAGTGATATCTAATTGCATGTAATTATTAGAAAATAAGGCATGGAAGCAGAAAAAGGAGAACACCAGTGACTGTTAAATAACAGTCTTTGCTTTGTTCTGGTAGTGCAGAACTGCTGGTGTCTGTTAAACCAATACAATCTATGTGCTGTAACTGTGTCTTGAGCAAAACTATTTTTTTGCCACATTCCGCCGGAAAACCTGTGAAATAAACACCATAACAGAGAGGAAGACAGTAAAGGAGGAATGCACAGGTGGAAGCAGCCGGAGAGGAGATAAGGTGCTGTTCTGTGAAACACCCCTGGAGTCTCAAGAGGAAACCACAGAGAGATATGTAAGGATTGAACCGATGAGACAGCAAACGGAGAGGAGCTACGAGCTTTTAGACGCAGCACAATGAACGGGAAGAGATACAACACGTCCTGAGATGAATCACTGGGACACGGCTGTGGTCAGCAATCACTTTGCCAAGTCGCCGCTTTTAGCTGATATATCTTTTGAAACTAATGATTTGGTGTTCATTTTTGTCTGCATTTTTTTTTTACTGAGCCTGAGAGGAAAGAAAACAACAGGAAAAGTGAGACGATGCTGAACAGCGCGGGTCACGAGCCACGTTACAAACCACAAACACAAAGTACTCTAGGCACAACACGCCTGTTCATCTACCCGGTGTCCCTCACACATGCATCACACTGGCAAAGACATGCAGCATGAGCTAGAGACAGAGATGAGATGTGGTCTGTGTCAGCGTGGGTGAACATCCATGCTGCAGGTTGGCTCCTCTCTTCAAGCAAACGTATCTTTATGAAATCTATCAACTGTATTGTTGGAATATTTTTGTAAGCTTTGATCATATTCATAGTATTTACAGAGAAAACACTACATTTGATTATTTATTTCTTTACATGATTCATAAGAAATACCTTAGTATTAGCTTTAGTACTACAAGTTGACAGGATTTGACAGCCCACTCAAGCATATCAAGTGCATATTTTACAACAAATATAGACCTACATTATAAAATATTAACATTTGCTTCAGCCGCACTTTTGCCCCTTGTCATTCTGTCACCTTATTGTAATAAGAGGTACCTGGAGCTTAAATACCCTTCAGTAAATGTTTAGTTATTCAAAAGAGAACAGCTGAAGTGTTTAGATGAAAAACCCTTTAGTCTACAATAGACTTGACCTGGACATTCAAATATAAGCTTCATTCAGATCGATCTGATTTACATCGACTGTGTTGAAGGCTTTCCAACTGCTAATTTGAAGCCTTCATATTTTTTAACCAAGTCACAAACAGAGTTGACATTGCACAGTGCACTCACACATGTGAGAACAATCATGGTCAATCACATTGGTCTTTTCATGCCCTTAAAGACACGAGAGGAGCAGATGAATCTCCCAACTTGATATGTGAACATCGCATTTTGGAGTGGACGGCCGAGACCACAACCAAATTATGGATCTTTATTCGGCCAAATGTTACAGCCTTTACGTGTCTGTCTGTAACTCACCTTTGATAGTGAACTGTCTGAAAACAGTACTGTGCCGTTCCATCTCCAGTGTTGTAATGCCACTGGCATCACCTTTTTTAAACCTCTTGAAAGGAAGATGATACACATGTCTCTGTGTTCCCAGTAACACAGAGTTTTAAGAGGCAAATAATAAGACGTTTGATGAGAATAGGCTCTCAAGAAAGACTTTTTAACTATCATTTATTGCTATCATCAACCTGAACACCTTGCTTTGGAAATGCACATTACTTAGTGCTTCATGCAGCATGCTGTTTTGGACGAGAGGCGTTGAGTCTCTTTCTATGCATTTAGATCGATTACTTTCTGTCTAATGTATAATAAAAGTGATACACACAATCAAAACATGAATAAAAGGTATTGATGTGATTTTTGAAGCCTCCACTAATCATAGTGAATATAATATTATAGGTAGAATGCTACTACAGTCCTATATGTTATCAAATGCTGGAGGAGGAGACTTTCAGCCTTTATTATCTAAATTCCTCGCAGGACACAAACCAGTACTGGGGAATGCCGGGTCGATCAACAGCAGTCAGGTAAAGAGCACCAGCACTACTGCCTTAAAGCCTGAGTGACTTAACAAAATGAAACACTGAAACACTGAAAAACAACACAACACAACAGAGAAATGACACGAACACTGAGACAATGGACTAGTGGCACAAGACTCACGTTTCCACCTCCTGCCGAGTGGCCCCGCCTGTCCAAGGACCCACACCTAGACTGAACATGGCTATAGTCCAGCTTAACACTGGGGATGAGAACCTGCAGGGGCGGAGGTGAGGAATGAGGTGGGAGAAGACTTGGGCTTTTTTACTGTGTAAACAATCTGTCCTAGACATCTGAGTTTGTTTGACTCTAATGTAGGCAGTAGTATTTGACCCGGTGGTTCACCTGTTATCACCTGGGTAAACAGCGTTCAATGGATACAATGATTCGAAGCTAACGGACAAGATACGTCCATGTCACTGCTCAGCTGTGACTGTTGGTGTCAGCCCGGTTTATGTCTGGTGACTCCTCAAGCGGATCGTCTTTACTCTAGGCTCACCTCGAGAAATCAACATTACAGCCATTTAAAAACACCTTTTTGTGTTTCCCTGCAACACCTGGTGTTTTCCAGTTAGAGCCAAAACTAGTTAGTGTGCCTTTTGGCCACCAAGGGATTTGTGGGTAATAAACGGCGTGGGTGGAGAGTATCATGAAGTTCTGATATAATGCTGCAATCAATTTGTTTTAACAGACTTTGAGTCCATAAGAGCATGCAAAACCTTCAGTGAATCTTGACATCACACTGTATTTTCACATGAAGAGACAACTCCACAAGAACATACTTCAATAAGTTGCTATGAATTGCACTTCCTGCGTTCAGACTCAACTAGATGCAAAATGAAAGCAGTGAAAACTTGAGACCGTTAGATTAGTATGATAGAATACTGTATGCGTGTGCTGTTATGGTAAATGGCTCTCAAAGCGGGAGTGAGATGCAGACACAGCAGAGTTGGTACAGTACATAGTACTAACGATAAATACATTTTACCCAGAAGCACAGTAAAAGCAATGGGAACAACACTGGTTGAGAGAGAAAGACTTGCAAACATGCAGTATGTGGAGAAAGCACTAAATAATTCTAAAGGAGGGTAGAGGAATGACCATGAGGAGACCAAAACATTAACTTAAAAATGCTTTGAAATACTGTAATACCAGTATAAGAATATTTTATATAAAACCAAAAGTATAGAATGAGAGTACAGATATACTTCTAGAATCTAGTGTCAAGTATCTTGTCTAGTATACTAGACAACATGACAAACGAGAAGAGGAAGGTTCAATTCTGAACGAGGGGGTTGCACGAAAAGAGTTTGTTGTTGGTTAACTGAGCATGCATTCATTTCCCAATTAGCACATTGTATCCTGCTGCTGCTGCCTTCCCTTGAGTAAGCCCTGCTGGTCTTAAGTAAGCAGAAATAAGGATAGAAGAGAGGTTAAGCTAAATTTCATCCAGTAACAATCAGTGAACATCCGAGCCATTACCAAGGAATGCAACATTGCAATGCATTTAATTCATAGGTATACCAGCTTCTGATGGGAACATCTACCAAGACAGTGAGAACTAACTACCAAACACAAGACAAGATACAATATGTTCAGTATTACAAGATTACATGGGAAACTAAACGAAAACAAATGATGGCAGTGATTTCTGTGGTAATGTTTCCTACTTATTTAGCCCCTGCCCATGAGAAGTCAAAGCACAGTTGTGAGATGGGGCCTGTCAGACATAAAGTGACTTGCTCCTGGACATTTGAGCGCGGCAGACATTTGCCAGCATATGGTTTTGGTCATCAGACCATGAGTGCCAGACAGTTGGGGTAATTTGGGTTTCATGGAACTGCTCTCACAGCAAGAAGGTGGCTAAAATCAGAAGCTGTCAGAACAGTTGCTACGTTTTTATTAGCTGCTCATGTGCATGCAAGTAACCATAATGCTTAATAGAACACTTGTGAAGCTAAGCTTTAAAAGTGGACTTTGGTTAACCCCGCACAAAGTGTGCAAAGAGAGACAATGAATTGCATACAAGGTTATTAGGTTCAAGGGTGAGAAAAAAACGACAAACTAGGGTACTATCAAGCTACACATGTATCCAGATTTGCACCGCATAACAAACAGTTACTTGTTGCATGTCACTTAATTGGACTTGGACAAAAAATATACATTAGGAACAAACTAGAATCAAATCACGGTCCTTCCCATCTAAGGATCAAGAGAGGTAAAACAAGCGGTCACGACAGAAGGGTACATACATTGCCTCCACGGGGAGAGAGCTTCAGATTATCCTGGGAGCTGCATTTTGTCAGTGACTGAATGAAGTCCAACTTCTTGTTAAAAATATGAATCTATGGAGAAATACAGAGATAGTATGGGCCTCTTGCATGGTGGATGAGCATGAATGCTTATCATAACGATAGAGGATACTGATGTACAATGTAAATATAAAATGTTTCATGTAGATAAATGACGTGCCCTTAACTGTTGCTGTTTGAAAGACATTCAAAAAAAGTCTTAAAAAACTCCAAACTCAAATTTTCTCACCAAATGTAAAGCCCTGAGCAGGTGGAACAGACAATCAGTCATTCACACTGGTTATCCTTGCATTCCCATCATGGGTGAGAAAACAGGCCAACAAACTAGTAGTCTTTTAAAGAGACCCAAGGTTGAAAGGTGTGGCACTCAATAAATAATCACAAATAGTTAAATTATAATCAATTCATCAATTTCAAAAATATATAAGATAAATTATTGCATTTCAATTGAAATTATGCATTTGTAAACTCAAAAGTTTGAAAATGTAGAAAATAACATAGACTTACATCTTTATTTCACTTAATTCAAAGGTCTGCCCATCATAATCCATTAGTCTATTTGTTTCCTGCCTCATGATTTTTAATTAAATGGGAGCTTTATTGTTAAAGACAGACCTCCTGAATTTCAAGATGTAGGCACCTAAACATTGAATGAAGTCTAATCTACATAGCAAAGGCTGTGATTGGCCCGATCAACCACATGACTGGTGTATAGAACAGCTGTCCAAACAGCTTCTGCTGTTGCTCTGTGGGCTGACTTGATTAAATATTCAAAATTCTAATATCAATTCATTGTGTAAAGCAAAAAGTTAACAGAATTATTCATTACTAATTTTAATTATTTAATTTAATTACATATTTTTTTTACTTTTTTTAACTTAATTTGACTCATTGGAATGGAAATATAATCATTCAAGAATAGTCTCTCAAATGTATTAACTGTATTAATTGATAAGAATTAAACACTGTAAAGGTTTTTAATTATTTCAGTGGCACACTCTTTACCAGGCTCTATTAAACACATGGTGTCATAATTAACAGTGCTGAGGTGTACCAGCAGGTCTTGTGTCCAGGTCACACTGTGTGCCGCTGACAGGCAGAGAGTAACGGAGATGAGGCGAAGCACTGACTTCCAGATCCAAGAGGACTTGTGTTTAGCCTCTGTTGGCATATTTTGGTCCTTGTGCTTCTATGAGGACAACCAATGGACAAGTCAGTGTCCAGGCAAAGGCCTGATATGGGCTGGGGGGGGCTTGGAAACTGGAACTGTTTAGACCGTGGAGCTGCTAGGCACTAATAAAGGTCAGGAGAGGATTATTTCTGTCCCAGGGGGTAACACGACAGACACGTGGGTTGAGAAGAGGACCACAGCAAAAACATTTTTTTTTTTATTCAAAATTGTCTAACTGTGTGTGCAGGAACTTAAAGAAAATCTTTGAGCTGACTTTTTCATTCCCATTTCACTCTACACATTTTTAAATGTTCTGCTATCAAGGAAGAGGAAAAGAAAAACACTACAAGGAATGGGATTACCAACCTTACATCCTTAACACACCTCATCCAGTGGCAACAGTGCAGAACCCTCAACATTAACTATTCATCTCAGTAAATTGCAGCAGCTAGTTTTGAAGAAACATATTGTGGTTATTAATAAGACTGCATGAATCGTATTGCAGCAAAGCTAATGATGTCTTGAGAAGAATCCTCTGTCTATATTTTCTGCTATTATATGGCTATAAAGCACAGTCCAATAGTGACAATGAGGGACCACTACACTAATAAATGTGTATACTTAATTATATTAATGTAGAAATAATCAAAATAATTCATACATACTGTATTGTATTCAAATGCCAGAACTATGTTGTTGTATTTCTGTTATTGTCTTCGAAATTACATTCAGTAATTATTCATCCCTTTCTGAGGTGCTTTTGTTAAATCCACCTATGAGACAGAAAATAGCAGCCTTTAGGTTTGTCTCGACACGTCTTTCTGAATCTCATAAAACACACATATGCCTTTAAACACCTTGAGTTATCTCATTAAAATACCATAAAGCCATTGCCTTAAGAGGCAGATTCAATTTGAACTTTGTGTCATGCAGCTTGTGGCCAAAAAGAAGCAGGACAATTGCTCTGCTCAGACACTCCCCCTTGTGTTTGTGTGTGTACACAAAAGCTGCCATCAATGTCTGACAGCAGACACCTACTGCCTCCCAGTGGTGACACACACATGCACACACACATGCACCGTGGGTTAACACATTAATGATTACTGTGCAAATTCTCAGCTGATGTTATGACATAGGAAATAATCTCATAAATTGCTGCGTGTATCCAAAGAGGAGGTAAGCCTTGTTACAGGACACACTGTGTTACAGATACACAGATGAACAAGTGTGACATGTTCACAGCTAAACACAAGCACAAACACAAGGGACACACATTTCACCTCAAGCATTGGCCAACCTCTTCCACAGCCACAACATTAAAGCTAAAACCCCTTCCAATGTGGCACTTGGAGGTACAAACTGGACTACCTATGCTGACATTGCATCAGGTGACAACCCACCACTTTGTTTACCCTCCAGACACCTCCCAATGACACTTGTGTGTTAGGGACAATACCGCCGGTCTTGACACAGCACAGTAACTGATTATGACCCGGCATGCATGCTTGCAAACATAAACACACATGCAAACATGCACAGAAACTCCACTTAGGCCATTTCTCCTGCAGATGACAGGCAGGCATTTGGAGCTTGATCCCTCCCTATTTCATGGCTGGCTGCACAGAGCAGTCCAGAGACCTGGCAAGTCATAAAGATGTCAGCCAAATCCTCAGACCCCTAATCAGGTCATCAGTGGAGGCTTACAAGAGCTGATGGATACAGACACACTGCTGTTTTCATCACTATTCTTCCTGTTGCAGTGCTGACTGCACTTTAGACTGGAACACTATATTCGTCAAACTGTAGTGTAGGATATATGCACTCCCGAACACCCTGCTAATGCAGATTCTGTGCGGCAATAGAAAACACAGTTTGAAATGCACATTTCTGTTAGCTGAAGTGCTGTCCTCAGTTCTCAGATCATGAGGAAAAACTGAAGGGACAAATACTGCTCATAGCTCTCTGAGTCTTTGGTTCACAAATTACTGCAACATACATGCATACTTTTATGCATTTAAAGTTAAGAAAATAAAGTATTTTTTGCTTACTTTACTTTACTTTAAGTTTTAATCTATTCAAATTTTGTGTTTGATATTTTTTTCACAACACATCATTCTTTCTTGAATCATTGTCCTTTTACACTGGTGAGTCAGCAAAGGATAGAAGGACTAACAGTGGAAGGAGGTAGCTAAGAGACTAAATAAAAAAAGAACGAGAGTGGAGAGGTAGGAGAGAGGGTCCATGGGAAATAATCATATCAACCAAGAAGAAAAAGTCAGAAGAAATTATACAAAAACACATTTTACAAAGAAATTCTAACCAAAACTTTAAGTGATGGTGTTGGTACATATATTGTACAGATTTTCAACAATACATAGAGACATGGCAACATTGTAGTCTGTCTCCATTTGTTTTTAATACCACTTAACCGTTTGCTTTTGCTTCAAAGTTTGAAGGACAAGATCCAGGGTATAGCCTAGAAGGAGATAATATCAAAATGTCTTTGTATGCGGATGATATCTACGTTTATATGGACAGAAGGTACACGTACTAAGAACTTCTCGAATAACCCTCTCTGAGATCATTAGTAAGACAGAGACATGTAGGAAAAACAGAATGCATGCAACAAGTAGCGATTGGAATGTAACATTGCTGAGGTGAAAGAAATAAGCAAGCAGTTAGATAGAAGCTACGGGTTGTGGGGGAACAAAGGTTTTGGGGTAAGTGAGGGAAAAGAGCGTCACCTGTCCTCCTTTGGGCTGGTACTTGATGTTCTCTATGGAGCCGATCTTGGACCTGATGTTCTTGAAGTCAGGCAGTGGCTGGTTGATGATGCGGAGCTGTTTGGGTGTGGTTGCAGGTGACTTGGGTGGGGTGCGGACCACGGCTACCTTCCTCTCCTGGGAAATCAAGCTGAGGGAGCGTGGGGTTCCAGGGGTCCTTGAGGACGACGAGTAGCTGGGTGGGGTTCCTGGGGTGATGGCTGTGGAGCCAGGGGTGCGGGGGGTGGAGTGGCCGCTGCGAGCCGAACGTGAGCGCACTGATTCTGTTATTGGTGGGGAGGAAAATAAAGGATGAAGGTTGTAGCAGAAGATGAAGGGGTGCTGTATTATAAATCGTATACTATTCTAATTGTCATGTAAAATATCTTAACTCCAATTTTGGTGATTTATCAAAGGGGAAATCATAAAGCTATTGTGCAGCACTGTATATCTGTGGGGTTGAAAGTTAGGGTTGTTGATCAGTATGAAAGAGCAAATCCTTAATTTATCAGAAACTGAGATTTTGGGCTTTTAGAAGTCACTTTTCAGACCAACAGATTTACGGTATTTCATGACTCTGAAGCAGACTATTTCAAGTCTCCTGTTAAAATTGTTTAGCCATATATACTGAGTTACTAGTTAGTTAAGTTAAACTTGTACAATTCAGTTTAATCCAATATAGCAATCATAGTGACAAAAGAATGGAGAATCCCATCTACCTGTCATGCTGGGGGCCCGTCCGGTCCTATGCTCTGCCCTCATCTCTGTGCAAAACGCTGCAGGAGTCAAAAGAGGAAATGTTTCAGATTTAATAAGGGAGATGATGGGGAAGGAAGAAGGAAAGAATGAAAAGGAGATTCAAGGGTTCTTGGATGTCCAATTTTAAATGAATTAATCTGGATCTTTGCTATTTGTAAGGTAAATTGTGTATAGAACACTAAGACTTATAGTTACATAGAAATGGTGAAAGAGGACTGGACAGTGAATACAGCTTGTATCTCATTAAACGCAAAAAACTCCAAACATGAACAAAGGATAGCTAGGACAATGGGAAGGACTTGAGCTTTCTTAAGCTTAATTCAAGAAATCAATCATCAGCATTGGTACAGCTTTTGCTTTCTTATAAGTAGAATCAATTTGTTGAGACTCATCCTGGAGGCTGATTGATGTTGGATTTATCTAAGACCACCTAAATACCAATACTTTGAGAAATAAGTTGATCAGAGAGCTGCAGCCTACATGTGGGTCTGCGAGGAGCTGTGGAGCCGGAGCTGGTGATGGAGGTGGAGCTCTCCTCATGGTCATGGTATGGCCGGCGACTCAGAATGGAGGCGTGTCGCGGCACGGAGGACCTCTTTGCAGGGCTCCACGACCCACCGTCCTGTTGGGAAACAGACAAGAGGTAGATCCTTAGGCCAGTGAGGCTCTGATTGATTCTTAATAAAAGGTGACATAACTGGTCTAGTTAGGTAATATTGCAAATATAAGTCATTTTTAAACAAATTATATACATATGTTTTCTTTCCTGAACTCTTGCAGCTACAAGGCCGCTCTGCCATTCACCTACCTTGGCTATGAGTCTCTGTAATACTGGGAAGCATTGAGGCTCTGCTGAGGATGGGCGTGGTCTATCTAATGAGGCGGCCACTCTGGATATGGAGGTGGGGATCTTTGTTAGTGGCGAACGATGGGCATGGCACTGAGATAGCACAACGATGAGGCCCGGTGGGTGAGTAGCATGGGACCAAAATACAGGACACAGGGTGACAAAAGAATGGTGAAAATAACAGTCCTTTAACATGCATTATCAGAGCACAAGATCTCATCTCCTTTGTGGGATGATGAATGAGATCAGATCTTGTATGTTTAACATTTAATTATAGCCCATCACAACAGCAATTCATGCACGCTCATTGTGAACATGTCAAGAAATTTCAAATCTATGACATCAAAATGCCAAACAACAAACTTGAAGAAAAAAAAAAAAAAGTACACTGCAGATCATGGCAACAGATGTATTGAAGACTGTAAATAGAATGTGTAAATGAAAAGTGAAATATACTGTAGTCTCAGAGTGACAGAACCCTCTTACAGTATGCTTTGATGACATGACATTTAAGAAATGCAGAAACTGTGTTATTTTAGACAGAAATAACTGTCATTACCATGGCGGAGGAGTAAAATGCAGTCACGACCACAGCCGCTGGAGAAATGTCACAGGGGTGATTCGACACCCACTCAGTTAAAAAGAAAATGCTCTAAATGGATCTGCCTTGTGTATTTTGCAAAGACCCATTAAACAAGGCAACAATGGCAAACATTTTACAAAAAGCAAATGTAACGGACATAAATATTGTTTTTTTAAAAAAAAAGAAAAACAAAAAACTAGCAGTGGTGTTAATACAGAAATGCAATTCACCGTTTTTCAGGCAGGGATTAGGGTTTAGATAGACAGAGGGGAGACAGCACTCGCTAAAACAGTCTGTAATGTGTTTATCTGAATAGATGATTAGGTTTCTCTGGAAGTCGCAAGAGAAAATATATAACAGCCTTTAATAACTCTCAATTCCAATGATAATTATTCTGCCTAATTAATGTGGTGTTTATTGTTTCAGAGTTGGCATTAAAGACGCACAAGGCAACTAGCGTATTAGTTTCATATTAGTAGCAAGAGGTAAAGATTTGATATCTGTTTTGACTTAATTATGCATTAATTGCATAGTGCAACACAATGTCAGTAAACTGTGCACAACATGTCCATGTTTACCAACCTTTCTTTTCTAAAACTCTTTATACTAAAGGACAACAAAAGGCTGAGGTACAGCGGATCTAATGTTGGATAGTCCAGTTTCCAAGAGACAGAGCAACCAGTCGCTGCTGCTTAGGAGAACGTTTTGGTTTCTATCTTCAGTGTCAGTTTATTTAATTGCCCTACTGCAAAACTACTTGATGATTCAGGCGGTTTGCCAGTGAAGCTTTGATATGGTATTCCTCATTCCACCGTTGGGCTGATGGAGTGTACTCACCGATGCTCTATCGCGAGACTTTCTGGCAACACTTAAAGGCTGACGACTGTCTGGTGGCGCTTCTGAGAAAGAGAATAACAGGAATATTACAATACCATCAGAATACACATTTTGACCTTCATCCATTGAAGGGGAAGAAGTGAGAACCCTTTGAATGTCCTACTTTGAAGGATTATCATCATATTTGAGTCCTTGATCATTGAGCACATTTGGTTTTGTATGTTTGTATGGACGTACAAAAATACAACTTGGCAATGGAGAGTTATATGACAAATTGAATGTTCTGTGGGAGCAGGTCGCTGCCCCATTGGGAGCGCTGTTGTGCAAAGATTTGGCAAGATATCACACAGAATGGGGGGATTTTATGTTATGTAAGGCAACCCTGGAAAATAATCTAATTGGGGCAATGCAGCAGTACACTGAGCTTTCATCATCAGTGACACAGAATTCAGCCCATCAGGGGAAAATGAAGTGCAAACTGCCTGCCTCTGGGACAGTCTTTATAGTATCAGGTCCAGAGAACAAAACCATGGACTACTAGTTGCCTGGCAACCATAAGTTGAAAATAGAGAGACCATATGAAAGACCAGAGAGGTCAGGAACATTTTCTAGGTTTTTCACACCAAACAACTATCAGACAACCTTTAAATGACATGGAATAATTATAAAAAAGATTAGTATATTAATGTGCAACAGACCACCAACAGCTCACCAAGAACATAAAAACAAATGGCTGGAACTGGTAACAGCAAGGAAGATGCATTGAAAGAGTATCTTAACACCAGCTGAAAATCTTGCTTTTCACTGAACACTTGGAAAGTGTTCAGTGAATCGATATTTTCAACTTGGTGTTAAGTTTCTTCTAAAAGAACAAAGAGACGATGTGCACAAAAACAAATGAAGAAAATGAAACATGTATGACAGTCAATTTTTATTGTGATTAAATACAACAACAAAAACAAACCATGATAACCAACAAAACAAAATGGATGCCAAAACCAGGTGGAAGCTGACAGTGGACGTAAGCTGTAGTGGGAGTTGGTGGCTCTCCAGCACACAGCACTAGTTGTATGACAGACCAAGGCAATGTGTCACCTGTGGGTCTCCTTCTAGGACAGGAGTGGTGCTGGGTGGGGCGGGTCTGGCGGACGGCTGGTTTCATCGCACTCCTCTTCAATGGGGATTTGGTAAGCTCGGCCTTCCTTATCACAGCTATCAGAGGAAACAGGCCATTGACAAAAGCAGAGACGCAACAAAAAGCAGAGGCAGAGACTGAACCACGTTCGTATTTGTACTATACTAAAAACTGCTGACTCAAATCACTGTGTCAGCAGCAGTGAAAAAACTGTGTCTTTTGACACAGTTGTATAGGTAAGCATAACTAGATGTTGTGCTTTCAGTGAAGATAACGCATCACTTAGGCACATGATGATGAGGGGTTTAACAATTCTCCAATTCCGAGTTTCTGTTCAGACCTCCATTTTTAAGCCATGGTGCGGTTCATACCATGTAATACGGGGGTTCACATACATTAACCAAATAAAGAGGACTATTAAGAACCATTTAAGTAGTGCGGCAGTAGGAATACAGGTTTTGGTGTTTTGGGTATCTGTTAGCGAACGCTGCCACCTCCTGGATAGGATGCTACTCAGCTATGCAGTCAGCCACATACTGAAACGCGGTCGGCTCTGCACTTCATATCGGGGTCCCAGCACACTGAGCAAATGCTTGAATCCGGTGTTTTCTACAACTGAAAAAGGGCGCATATAAAGTGCCATGAAAACCCTGATTGCATTGGTAATTGATTGAGCACAGTCCTAATTAGCTTGTGGTGTCATTCTCAAGACATTGGTAGGAGTCACTTGCTGTTGTTGGGGATTCTAAAGAGGATCGCTGAGATCATTGTTGGGATGATGTCTTCGGAAACATGCTTACATATTTGAAGTGCTGCCTGTCGCCTAAGGAAGTTTTGTGAAACACTACGGACAAATTGTGTGTGTTTTGTCGATAATGCAATTGCCATCTCTGTACTCCCCCAGATAACCATAATGTTCCCAGACTGCTGACTTGAATGTGCCCGGGGGATCTGCAGCGGTTGACACGGAAGACGGACCTGTAGCACGAGACTGTGGACGTTTGTGTTGCGGTTTCGATCTCGGTTTCAGAACCTTTACACCCCTAATGATGATGTCGAGCAACTGTTTTAAATGGCTTTACTCAACATACAGGACAGAGAAGAAAAGTCTATAACAATATTGATTATATGGAAAGCAGCAGGTATATGCTGATAAACCATAACTGCAATATTTATACCTTCAACCATGATTATATATTAAGAAATGATGGGAACCTTTTTTCTTCTGGATTTCCTCTCTGGGGATGTAGACAGGTTCTTTGCGGACAGGCTTGCGTTCTGGTGTGGAGATTCGGCCCTTAGCCCGCCCGCCCTTGGCCTTGGGTTTGACTGGCTTTTCTTGTTTCTCTGTTTTCCTTTGTTGGGTATGCTTGTTCTGGACCACAGCGGGCTTTTTGACTGAACTGGGCACCTTGGGCAAAGGCTCAATCTGCTCTGTCGCCATACTCTTATCATCATCTGCAGTGTAGCAAAGCAAGACATGAAAAACATGAGACAACATCAATGTGTATATTTGAAGCAGAAGAAGAAAGAAATGGGGAAAAAAGAACAATGTAAAGGAATAAACCATCAAAGAGATCTCACCTTGTGTGTCAACCCAGGAGCTGTCCAGGATGGAGTCGTCCATTGTGGTTTCATCTCTATCGTAGCTCTCTGTCGGTGCTTCAGTGTCTATAGTTTCAGCCTCCTTCCCAGGGGAGGCAGGGGTCTCAAGAACATCTACCACCTCCTCTAGACTTGCAGCCTCCAAGTCTGCTTCTTGGGCCAGTTCCACAGACTCCTCCTCTTCCTCCTCTTCCTCTTTCTGGGAAGTGACACAAAGGCCTTCAGCCTCAGGTGAACCAGAGAAACGAACGCTGTGTCCCGGCTCTTCTGCTTCATCAATGGTCTGGACCACAGTGATAAAATCGTCTTCAACTGTCACCACTGATTCGATGGCAGCTCGAGTTTCTGGGATCTCCTTTACCACTCCTGCCCCTGCTTTATCTAACACCTCTTCCTCATCTTCGTCTTGCTCCTTTTTAGCCTCCACAGATTTTTCAGCTTCTTTCTCCACAGGTTTCGCGGCTGCTTTTTCCTCTGGTTGCTTCGCCATCTCCTCAAGCTTGTCTGCAACCTTTTTGTCCATCTCAGCAACTTTCTCTTTTTCTTCCTTCTCTTTCAGTTCCATTTCTATCTTTTCTTTTTCTTCCTTCTCTCGCAACTCTTTCTCTATTCTTTCTTTTTCCTCTTTTTCTCTCTGCTCTTTCCTTTTTCTTTCCTCTTGCTCCATCTTTTCCCTCTCTTCTCTTTCCTTCTTCTCTCTTTCTTCTTTTTCTTTCATCTCTCTCTCCTCTTTCTCCTTTCTTTCTGTCTCTTCCCTCAGGATTTGTTCTGCCTCTTCTTTCTCTCTCCTTTCCTTTTCTTTCTTTTCTGCTTCTTCCCTGATTTTCATCTCAGCCTCTTCTTTCATTTTCTTCTCGGCTGCTTCCTTCTCTTGCTCTTCCCTAACTTTTCTTTCTGACTCCTCTTTTTCTTTGTTAATTCCTAACACTGGTGAAACTGTTCTTTTGGGGGAACCGTAAACTTCTCTTTGTTTAAGCTTTGAAGGTGAGAGCACTGGAGAGAGCAGCTTATCATCATCGATGTTGCTCTCCACAGACGAAGCGGGTGAAGTTTTGACAGGCCTGGCAATCCGATCCTTGGCCACACCAGTCAGCTGGTACACATCTTCAGCATCCACTTCCTCATAGGCTTCCTGATGGACCAGTTTCACTTTCTCCCGAAGCTCCTGCAGTTCTCTTTCCTCCTCCATACTGAGAGGCCTGTCCTCCATCTCCAATTTGCGGATCTGCCTCTCATAGTCGGCAATCTCGGTTTCTGATGCTGAGCCTTCGCCACTTGCTTGTCGTTCTGTGTCACTAAATGACCTCCCGCCTTCTTCTAGAGTCACAGTGACCGTTGGTGTCACAAAGGACTCACTTGGCTGAGCTAGTGACATCTCTCCAACAGATCTTTTTGACTGTTCATCTGCAACCTTGCACTTTTCTTCAGCAGAATCTTTTCTCTCTACTTGCCTCTGGTCTTTCTCTTCAGTGACATCAGCAACTCCTGATGGCTGGCTCTGGTCCTCCATAGATGTGTCTCTGACTGCTAATTTCCTAGCTTGCTCAGCCACTTTCGCCTCCAGGACGGAGTGGGTAAAGGCCTGTGCAGAAATGTTTGTGGGGCTCAACACATCTGCAGGTGATGGCATGGGTCCTGAATATTCACTGAACACACAATAGCCCATCTCTTCCAGCTGGCTTTCACTCTTTCTGGCCCCAGGACTTAGTTCCCCTGAAACTAGGCTAGCCAGTGGGTCATCGAAGGCTGAAAAATCACCTTGAATTGACTTTCTCCTGGTGATGTCTGGTTCGGTGTTTTCGGATGCAAGTCTGGAACGGGTACCAGCTAGGTCCAGCATCTCAGGCAAGTCTTGCGCCATCACTGTGCCATTTTTATAGGCGCTCTGAAGGGGCTGCGGTGATTCTGGTGAATCTGGTTCAGGGCTGGGTTTTGAAACCGGTTCAGTGGTCCTTGGAGGAGATGAAGAATCTGAGGTGATGGAGGCTGCAGTCTCCAGGATCAGAGGAGGCAAAGATGGAGGCTTATCCACAGATGGTGTAGTGACTGGGAGGTAGTCTGCTGACTCATCTAGACTTCCACTAGTGTATGACATGATATCTGTGGCTAGTGGGGAGAAGTTCCTAGGTCTGCCTTGGCCACTCGGATCCATTGCTCCAATAGTAATGTTAAGTGAGTAACTCCTCTGCTCTAAGGCCAGTTTACCCGGGGAAAGCCTGCATTCACTACTCCTGTCTGGAACTGTGAACAGTCGAGTGTCTTCTGCTGTACTTTCTTTAGTGTTGGGTTTATCCTGAGCTTCAGCTAGTGTGCTGTAGCTGATCTCCGGTCCGGCATGAACTGTACTCTTCTCTTCACCAGATCTGCTCAGTTCGTAATAACCCTCGCCCTTACATTGGGGAGCCTCAACAACCTCCATGGCTGATGTTTCAAAATATGCTGACATGCCAGATCTGTCTCTAGCGTCAGTTGTTGAGTCTCCTCCTTGAACTTTGTCCCCAAGTGACGATAAATCAGGGGGAGCACCGATACTGCTGATCTCCACCAACTCCACTGACGGCTGTTTCTCCGACACTGTGATTGGCTCGCCATATGTAGGCTGAAGTGTGAGTGATCTGGTATATTCTTTGGCTTGGTTTTCAACATTCGGAGGAACAAATGACGGCATATCCTTGGTGGGGCTCTCTGGTACAACTCGTTCACCAGCAAAAAAACCTTGCATCTGGGGCTCAAAAACCTCCTCTGGGCGTTTCTCCGATCCAATGCTGTCTGGGCTCATGGAACCACTTTTCTCGCTTCCCTGCTTGTCTGAGTCCATCTTCAAAGCTGAAAGGACATCTGTAAGTCTGCTGTTTTGATCAACATAGAAAAGTAATGCTTTGGCATGCTGCGAGTGAGATATTTATTAAGCTAGGGACTGGGAAAGCTGAAACAGGCAAAGCTCTCCTCAGAAACTTACAGCACAATGATACGGCCATCACTGAAGAAATACGGTGAGATTATTGGGCCCACCAAGTCACAGATGGATCACAATATGGCATGGTATGTGACGGAACCGGCATGGGGCGACTGCGATGCTGATTTATGGGGAACAAGCAATAATAGATGGGATGGATATCCATGCGACTCTTCAAAACATCAGATAAAACAAAATTATAGTATTTCTGTCATTCTTTGTAATTACAGTGGAAGCCACTTATAGTGATCACGGTTACAGTGATCAACCACTTATATGGATCAAACAGCTTGGGACGGAGTCATTCCTATGTATACAAATTCTGTTCAAGTATCAAGTAGTCTGCTTGTAGTGTTCATTTGGGGTATTTGTATACATGATAACCTTTGGGATTTTTTTTATCAGTAAATAGCAACGATGCCAGTTTCATTACTTTTTATTAGTTCAATAAATATAGTGTCAGTTAGATAGTGATTGTGATGAAGGAGAAAAAAAAAAAAAAAAAGTAGTGATCAACTTAACCTGGACAGATGTGATCACTGAAGGAAGTTTCCACTGTACAATGAATCCCCAATTTAAATTTATCATATAGTTTTATTAACATACAATTAATTTTGGCTCCTAAAAATGACTTTCATACTGTCTTTATATAATCCAAAGCATATTGACACTAATGCAGAAGAACCTTACTATTGAACGACAGAAAAATACCATAAAAAGTCAATAACAGTGACAAAAACAAACAAATGAATTGTAATTTTGCTGATATGATAATGCATTTGATGAGGCAACTGTACCACACTTGACATGAGACAGCCAACACAAGATCCCCTGCAAATGATGTACACAAAATCATGATAATAATATGAGTGACCCATGGTTAGAACGTATGATGCATGGTTACGAAAAGTGCACCGCACTGGCATACCAGCATCAAGCCACTTGTGAACACAACGTGTAACCTGTAAGCTTAGAGCCGGCGAAAAAAAGCACTGCTACGTTCACTTCATCATACCAATACGACACGGTGCCGAAAACCACAGCAAGAAAAAGAAAATACAAGCGCAAAGATAGCACACAATAAAACCAGGTTAAGTTAAAAGAATGTGACTTTTTTCACCAACAAGCCTGTGTTGCCTTGCAGCCACAGCAGAGCGCAGTGGGGATTACTTGCCATTCCACCTGAATTATAATGCGTATGAGGTCCTTTTGACACATCTTGTGTTCTTATACAGTACACAATACAGTAACATGCCGGCAGGGAGAGCAGGACACACCTGTCTCAGGGCTCTCCCCACCCTCTGCTTCCTCCTCCTCCTCTCTGTCCACAGAGCTTTCTGCAGCAGCACTAGCTGCTTCGCCCAGCTCCAGGTCTAGATCCTGGGCCTCGTCTATGGCCTCTGCCTGCTCTAAGGGCTCAGCTTGGGGGTTGTCCAGCTCAGGCTCTTCCCCGCTCCACTGCTGCTCATCAAGAGCTTCCTCGGACTCTGCTGCCTCTGCACTCTCCTCCTCCTCCTCTTCCACCTCTTCCTCGTATTCAGCTGTAAGAGCCTCCATGGTCTCTTCTTCTCAAAAACAGGGTGAGAGGGGGACACATTAAGACTACAGGCAACACAGACTTGGGTTATGTGAGAACACAACTTATGATGGGACACTTTCAGCTCTGGGAAAAGATGACCTAAAATGTATGTCTGTTCACACATATAGGTACATTACACATATAGAACAGAGTGTAGTGTGTGGGTGGTTTTTCATTCTGTTTGTATGCTTTTCTACTTTGGGTGCTTAGTGTATCCAGTATGCAAGGAAACTACAGTATACAGATATGTTAGTTAAAGGCATGCATTACATTTATTTATCAATATTTTTTTTTTATTTACTATAAAAAACAACAACTATTTCCATTTCTCATTTTCTGTGGCATACACCATGCCTTCAACCCAGATTGACCGACCATCATTGACAACTGAGGTTGTTAAAGGAAAATGGAGACATAAATGAAGTCTTAATAACACTTCATGGCCTAACACTGCACTATTATTGAAGCACTTCTAGTCAGAGCATTTCTGAAAGAGAAGAGAAGAGGCAACCTTGAAGAGCTGCAGTCCATTACACCAAAAAGTAGAGTGCCTCAGATTCTCGATATTGCACGGACTGGATTTTTTAACTGTGTAATGGACAATGTGCTGGCATACAACTTCCAGTAGCCATTCCAGTATAACATTTTGAGTTCTTGTGTAGTAACAAAAGTTTTATTCAGAAGCTTTGCAGCCCAGTGTTGCTGCATGTGACGTAGATGTTGGTAAATACAATGTTTCTACTAGATTTCTTTGTCAGCGGTGCCAATGACGGGTTGAGGGAACTACATTAACACTATTTATCAAATGTCTGCAGTTTCACGGTCAATGGCATACTCTTTATATCTCTTCTTTGTTGTGTGTTTATTGAATGAATGCCAGTGTTTTCCCTAGGGTGACTACTTTGGCCTGGCGAATGGGTCAAAGTGGTGAAGAAAACTAGGAACAAATGCCAGGAGTTGAGTTTTCATTATGGTTTGTTAACTGCATGTCAAATTAATCAGAGCACAAAAGGCCAAATTACAATATGACCTGTGGCTGAAAAGCCATGTAACATTTAAAAGGCCTTGTGTTTTAGAGGAGTTGAGTTTTATCAGAGAGCCGACAGAGGTATAAATTAAGTTGTTGTCCTCTGTTGAAGCTGCCCAATCAAAAGATTTATTTTGTTGGATGGATAACGTAAAAGGCTATGTTGTGTGTTTCAACAGTCTAAGTGTAAATACCCTAGTTCCTAGTTCCCCTTTAAACTGCCTCCATGTTGTGTTTCTAACGACAATAAAAGTGGAACGTTCTATGCAGGTGGAGGTGTTTGCGAGTGAGTGGAGCTGAAAGTCTTCCCTGATGCCAAAGTGAGTGGGTGACAGTAACTTAGGATGTGTGTAGAGGGTTTGATATGGTTCGGCATAATTAAGGGGTTGAGGGGTCATTTTAAAGAATAAACCAAAACATAACTCTGGGAGATGATTGGTGCAGAGGAATTTGTGCATGGAGGTCATCGATCATGCACCGTATCTCTGAGATATTCATGAAAGCCATTTGGACCTTACTTTATGCCCCAACAGTGAACCTTGGTGGCCATGTGGTCTTACTGATGAGAGCTGTAATGTATCATGTCCATTAAGTGAATCCTACTTCTGAGACTTCACAGCTATGTGTCGGACTTAACAGCATGGCAACCACAAGTAGCATGGCTTTGGGTGAAATAAATGAAAAAAAAGAAATATGACTGTTAAACAAATATGAAGTTGCTCAGATTTTGAGCAGACAAACGTCACAAGGACACACAAACACACACAAGGACAGACGAATAGACGAGTAGACGGACTGACGGACGGAGAGACGGAAGGACAAGAGGGATGGAGGGAGGAGGTCAAATCACAGAAGGAGAGGAAATTAGCGTCAAAATGAGAAAGGAGAGAAACAGAGTGAGAGAGAGAGAGGAATGGAGGGGGGAAATGGCAAAGAGGAACCATGCGTGGTTCACCTTCAATCTGTCTAAAGGCCACGGCCTGCCCTGTGGGGCGAGAAGCCGAGTGCGTCCACTCTGGGCTGAACAATGGGTGCTCATAGTACTCCTCGTCGGAGTGGTAGGGGTCGTCCTCGGGCACGGAAACTGAGATGGAGGGGGCGAGGAACTTGCACCTCTCCCGAGAATTTTGGAAGCGGCGGAGAGGGCCCGCCTCCTCCTCATCCCCTACATCTACAAACAAGACAGACACAAGGAGAAGAACTGCAGGGAAATCTGGACACACGGACTGAAAGAGAGAGTGAAGAGGAAGAAAAGGGTAGAAAGGAAAAGAAAAAAAAAAATGGAAAACACACCAAAGAATGTCCATCTTGAAGGTGATTTGACATTTGAGTCTTTCAATCGAGTTTATCTTTGAAAACATCGATAGAATGCCAATGATGAGGTATTATGCAATTTCAAAACAAAAAAACTTTAAATTAACAATGGCAGTTAACTGCACCATATACATTTGCATTATGTATTAAGGGTTTTGAAGCTTGTTGGCCTCTGTTAATTAAATTGTGTATAACATACAAGCAAAATGTTTCACGGAAGTAAATTCATTGCAACAATTTATGATCTTTATATTTTTCTTGTTTTGGTTTAGGTTCTTAGATTCTTGATTGAACAGGAGGTCATATTAAATCAGTAGTTGAACTGGGGCCAGGTGTATTTCAGGAAATGATTAACCATTGCCTCGTTCTTTACTAGATAAATATTCAAGTTACTTCTTAAGATGGACGTTTTTTGCGGAGAAAGGGAAGTTAAAGCTTGAGGAGGAAAAAAATGGCGATTCACCAGAGAGGGGGATGCAAGAAGAAGACAAAGCTTGATTGAGAGCAAGAGAAACATAACACACGGGACACTGATAAGGAGACAGTGAGAAGCAAATCAAAGGGGACAAAGCTTTGGGGCCCAGCCCTACTCTGACCACAAACAAAATTTGTATATTGCATCGTTTGAGGAAGATAACAATACAAACCGCTTCACGTATGAATGATTAAATCTAAATGAAAGACACACAACACAGACACAACAATTATAATACTAATACAGTAGTAGTTGTAGTCGTAACACAATCAGTAACATGTGTGCTTTGCCACTGCCATTACAGGAACAAACCCTTTACCTATAAAAACCTCAAAGACACAGTCCTCTGTTAGAACAAAGGGAAAACCT
This sequence comes from Cebidichthys violaceus, assembly GCF_023349555.1. Taxonomy (NCBI): domain Eukaryota; kingdom Metazoa; phylum Chordata; class Actinopteri; order Perciformes; family Stichaeidae; genus Cebidichthys; species Cebidichthys violaceus. Next base: position 7,333,222 of record NW_027176274.1, on the reverse strand, counting down.
CTGCAGAGTTCAAAAAGGTAATATTTAAAAGAACACCGTCCTCTAAGGTCGTGACTGAACCTTTCAAGACTGATTTGTTTTGTATCATGACCACTAATACAATGAGGCCCGCGTAAATACATCTCTTCATCACTCTATCTGGTCAAGAACACAGAACACCTCCGGTCGAAAACTCCTAAAACCTCGAATCGTTCTTACGTACTTCTTCTAGTGCACTCGAAACACAATGTCACCACAACTGACCATCTCTATGTGGTGCATGGCTGACCCATCTAACTGACTCCTCATTACATTCCAGCCAGACTGTGACTTGAGTAGACATGAAGACACAGGCAGCGTAGAGTCGACTGACCGTTTAGTTACACTGTACACAATAATCACTTCAAAGATGAAGAACCAAACTGTATCACAATGCTAATGGCCATACACACACACACACACACACACACACACACACACACACACACACACACACACACACACACACACACACACACACACACACACACACACACACACACACACACAGCTATATGCTAGTATGCCTAGTTAGAGCCTGAATGGTCAGCTAGGCTAACTAACTTACTACGATGATTCAGTTTATCTAGACTGCATTGCTACAGTTGTAGTGAATTTATTATATTAGCTCATTTTTACGCCTTACTTTTATTGCTAGGTTTTTATCTTTAGTCTTTGCCTTTCACTTGAAGGCACTATGTCTTCAAGTTATGTTCATAGAGCAAAATATCTGATCTGTAGCCAAAAAAACCCAACAACATACAAAAAAGACTGACAGAGGGCAATCACAAGAAAACACAACACCATGAGTAGACATGCAAAACAACAAAAAAGACAAACAAGTGGGAGGGCTACCTAACGTGGCTGTCATATTAGTGTGTGGGGGAGACGAGGTGTGGATGTTAGAAAGGGAAATGGAAGAAGAGGATGAAAAAAAAGAGTGCACTCGTTGTAACAAGGCAGTCGTGCATGTGGGCGCTCTTTTCTTTTAGAGATAAACAGTGATGACAATGAAGATACGACTTGTATCTTTTCCAGGTGTACGATGAGGAGGAAGCAGGATTTAAAAGGAAATGGATGTCTGAAAAATGGAAAACGTGTTCCTGCTTTTAGAAACTCTTTTATGTGGAGGTTTCCTGAACGGGTACCAATGTGTGGGTTGTCCCCTGTAGGTGGGGCATGTCCTGAGGGTGGGGGGGGGATTTTAAGTAGCCCCAGACCCAATCAACATCAGCACTCCAATGTGGTGGCGATCACAAAACTCCAGGGCGTCAGTTGGGGAAAAGAAGGACACCAGAATCCCCTCCATTAGAGACATACTCTTAAACACACTGATCACATTCTTGGCCTACCTTTTTCCAGAGGACCAAAGTGCTCCGCAGCAGGTGAGGGGGGTGGAGAGGGAGGCAAATTTGTGGTGTCTTCAACTTCAAAGGGAGATAGAGGAAGAGGAAGAAACAGTACAGTCATAATTGTAAAGAAACTGATGCCATTCACTTCAATACAATCTAGCTAAGGGCTTGATCAACTCTGAAGAAACTGTATTATAATCAGAAGATGAAGATGAAGGACGACAAGGGTCAGGTTTTAAAAAAAAAAAAATCTAAATTGATGCTGCAGAACCAGAGATATCTATTTTATTCCACAAATTCTACTTCCTTGTCAACGCCTTCTGCCTACATTACCCATAATGCTATTTGTTATAGTTTGTGGGTATGTGCCGGCAGCAGTCAATGTTTTAGTTCTGGTAGACAACTGCCACATTCACACTTAACACACTCTGCTCTTTGCGACGCATCTTTTATGCATTATTTTCAAGTTGCCAATGCTCAGCAATATTGCTGCTGCACTGCTCACCTCAACACTCTGTTGTAACACTGTCTGTAACTACAGATGTAGGTATTGAGTCTATGTCAACATGGGTTTGGGGATAACTATCATCTCTCCCCATTCTCTTCTCTGCTTAGCTTGTCGTATGCTTACCGGGAATGATTGTACATAATAATTTGTACATATGCTGTCTTCCCATGATAAAAAAAGGGGGGAAGACTTTTTGAAGGACAGACTTGACGTGAAACATTAAGAGTGCAATATTTAAATAGCAAAATAAATGTGTTTCGCGGTTTTGCATCTTAGGTGAATTGGTGACCTATCCAGTATGGGCCCTGTCCAATGGCAAGGGATAGATAGGCTCCATCACACTGTGACTGGATGGAAGAAAGATTGCAGCACTTGCACAAGTGTGTGTGTGTGTGTGTGTGTGTGTGTGTGTGTGTGTGTGTGTGTGTGTGTGTGTGTGTGTGCATTTGCGTGGGTGTGTGTGTGTGTGTGTGTGTGTGTGTGTGTGTGTGTGTGTGTGTGTGTGTGTGCATTTGCGTCTGTGAATGTGTGTGTGTGCATTTGTGTGTGTGTGTGTGTGTGTGTGTGTGTGTGTGTGTGTGTGTGTGTGTGTGTGTGTGTGAGAGAGTGTGTGGCTTACCGGATGGCAGCCTTTGAGTCTCCTGCTCTCCCTTCAGTACCGCCACTGCCTCTGCCGTCACTTCCTGCACGATGCGCGCTGACACTTGCTCTGAACATAAACACAAAAGGTCAATCAATTATTGTTATCATTACTGGAAAAAAAAAAAAACATTCGAAGATGTGGGCTAGGTTGGAAAGTTTAATTAATTAATTTAAGTTTAAATCCCAAAACTGCTGGAAAAAAAGATGCAGCAAATCCCAAGCTGCTCCAGTGCATCAGGGCACTGTGGTTGTACTGGGCCAGCTTCCAGGATTCAATCTGTAAAATAACTGTGTGAGGATGTGAAGCAGGATGTTTCCTTATCTAAATTGAGGGTGTAAAAGGATCGCGGAGGTTGTGCGCTGTACAGATTGCAAAGCCCCCTGAAGCAAATGTGTGCTTTGTGATATTGGGCTTTACAGTGTAAATAAAATTGACTTGAGATGACTTGATGTTGCTGGAGGACAGCATGTAAAAAAAAAATAATCCTCCAACCATTTTACTGTAGCGTATTTTTGAATAATAGCATCAAGCCCAGTGAGGGAGCTGGAATTGTTACCATAACTGCAGGGATGCTTAGAGCTGCTGGCGAAGGCTGAGTGTCGCTATGGAAACCCAGCATCCCTAAACAAGAGCAGACTAAAACTGAATCCTGGGTTATTTAGCTACCGCCAAGCAAAATATTGTTTTACATCAAGATTTTCTTACAGACTAAAAATGCAACAAAAGGTTTTCGAATAAAGCAAACCATGGAAGTTAGTGTGAGATGAAGTGGGCTCTTTGATGTTCAGCTCTTTGAGTAACTGCAGTGGACTGTGAACAGCCAGACTGCTGATACAATTCCCCTTCTTCCTCTTTCCTCTATTCAAGGTGACACCGAAATGCAATTTTGCCTTGCAGTGAGTTAACATTCATAAAATCGAATACTGAATTCCGTCTTTTGCAAGAAAATGTAAGTAATATGAGATGTACACTCTTCAATTCGATACTAGTGTCAGTATTTAGAAAGAAGCTATCAACGCCATCTGGCTTTCTGACACTGGTAGGTCACACTCAATAAAACAGTTTTGGCATTTAAGCTTACATCAGTCTGTTTGTATGAGTTGAAATACTGCATGGAGGGGACAACTGTAGAGTTCTGAATCAAACCATGAATCATTAGCATATTAACAGTGGTCATGTGGGATTGGGTGGCAGTGTAATGCTTTACTGCTGCTGTTTCAGGACCTCTTTCTATCCGACATCGCCCCCACACATCAACACAAACAAGCTGGCAGACATACACACATGCAACTACACACGCGCACACGCACGCACACGCACGCACACGCACACACGCACACACACACACACACACACACACACACACACACACACACTTCTTCCGGAAACGATTAACACAGCCCACTCACCAACTCAGAGCAGCCATTTCCCATTTTCAATAGCAATGTGTAATATACATGCATCACCTAGTTATTGCTTCCAGGCAAAAATAACCCCCTTGCTTCCAACACTTGGAAACAGAGCAGAAACCTTACACGCAATCAATGGTTGTGACATCAAATAACTAATAACAGCCCCTGTAGCTTAGACCTGGAGTCAGATAACGCTCAAGATGTGAATAGTTCCATGTTCTGAGTGAGACAACACCATTGAGAGTCTGTGCCTGAAGAATTTACTAAATGTTGGTACTCCGTTAGTGGTCGACAGAGCCCTAAACCCTGGGAATAACTAAACCAATGCATGGCACAACAAGAAGTAAACACACACAGAAGCCTTTCTAAAACTAACATAGAATTGTGGAAGCGAAAGCAAAATTAAGCAGTTAAAAAAAAAAAAATCATGACATTGCTGACCAGCTGCAGGTGAGAAGGTAAAGTATTAGGAGTGGTGAACAAGGGAAGGTTCAGCTACCCAGCCAGTTACATAACGGAGAACAACATGGTGATCAGTGGTGGAGTGTAAATGGGAGAATCAGGGAGAATATGCTAATAAAAAAATGTGTGGCTTTTTCAAAATTAATCCTGGATCATGTTCTAAAAATGGCATTTTCTCTTTATCTAAGTTTATCTGTATTGTAACAATATATAGCATATATTCAAGTTCCAAAGGAAGGTTCTAAAAACTCTTGAAGTTTAATGTGAATAAGAAATAAAAAATAAATAAATAAATAAAAAACAGAAAAACTAAACTGGACTAATCTCTTGACGCTTCATGCATAGTATGCTTAACTAAATTAATCCACAAATCCACAGAAATGCACATTCACAGAGAAATCTCCGTAAACAATGACCGTGTCACATCCACAAAGCCAGCTGGCAGTTATGACAACTAGTCTGGTCAGCAGTGATGTCAAATGACACAGCCTACCGCCTTCCATTGGCTTTGGCTGGAGAAGGAGCCACATTCACAACTAGCTGCTTTAATATAGAGAAAAAGGTTGCGTCATATCTGCGTATCTACATCCATAATCAACAGTAACGGCGTACACACACACACACACACACACACACACACACTCTCCCCCAATGAAGTAAAAGAATGTATTACCTGGAAGACAGGCAGATTGATGCTGAGGATGCTCTCCGCTCTGAGCAGAGACTACGACTGGAAGCCTCGAGTCAAAGCAACACACAGCCAGCTACACACACACACACACACACACATTCACACACACAGCAGAACTGAGGGGGCAAGGAGAGAGCAGGAGTGCCGGTTGGTATAGGATAGCAGCCGGCACCCGAAATGTGGTAAGCAAGTGGTTGCCATAGCAACAGACCAGCGGGCCACTAATTTGGGACCTCTCCGTCTGCTGCCTCCAGTAGAGGAAAGCATGGCTGTGATGTGGCTGATCATTCAAGCCAATGTTTCAAAATCGAAACCCAGATTTCTGCATCCTGGAAAAAAAAGGTAATTTCTGACAGAATCACATTAAACCACAAACTGAGTGGAAAATAGTATCTATGGTTTTTGATTTCTTAATCTGTGAAAATACAATAAATTAAAAAGAAGGTATGTCAAGGGACAAAGCACATGACCGCAGGATGTCACTTAACAGGAACAAACAAAGTTGTTTGTTTAATTCATAGAAGCATGATGCATCCATTCATGTTGTCTTGTAATTATGACTCCTCGTCATTTCCGTAATGCAGATCTCGTAATTTTGCGATACTGACAATGTCATGACACATAACCCATTGATGACATTTCTGTCTTTCTTTCCAATGCTCTGATGAGTTAACTCGCCTGCAGTGGCACATATACTTGTGACAGTCTTTAATCTGACAGCCAGCATTCACTGTATCACGGCCAGACATCCGGTAGTGAGATAGTGGTCGTGCACACTCCACATCCACGAAGAAGAAGAATTCCTCAATACGGTTTCAGAAACAGAGCGTATGGTAAAAAGAAATGAAAACCTTTTGGTGACCTGAATAGAATGAGTTTTGTTCCACATGAGAGTTTAAACATTACGTTTCACTTGTATAGTTTCTGCAGGAGGAACAATGCTTTGATATAAAACATTTTGAGCACTTTCATTTGGTGGTATCAAATTTTCTTTCTGTAATAAATTCCTGAAGCCCTCCAGAATCCATTGAATATAATTATATATTATATTATTGTACTGAAATTTGGACTGTAATTTTCCATTTCTACTTCTGTCTCCTCTGTATATACGACATCTATAGTATCTTAGTTTTGGAAGAAGAATCCCACCTCTGTTGCTCTTCTTGGGGTTACTATGTTTGTTTTTTGTGTAGTGCTATCCAAATTAAGGGTCAAAGAATAGAGGGTTATATATAGGGTGATAATAGAGGGTATATTACAGCTTGTAAAGCCATCTGAGGCAAAGTTGTGATTGAACACTCCTCTAAATTTGTGTTTGTGTCCATACTTCACATCAGAGCTTCATTTGTGAAAATCTCCTTTCTGCTGCAGCCAATCACACTGATTTAGGCTGATGAGATGGAGGGACTTCAACAACAGAAAATCGTGTCCAGGCATGTTGACAGTATGCCCAGATACTTGTGTCAGCTCAACGACATGGACATCAGTCTACACAATAACAAAAGACAAAGGCTTGCTCGATTTATGCAAGCCAACCGCTCTCCAGAATGCAGCCCATTGCATTCTTTCTATTTCTATTAACTCACTGTGTTTCTTTCTGTCTCCATCTTGCCATCTCTTACTCCTGACCACTTCCAGCATGGCTGACCGGCTTTTTTCAACTTTGTCTCAAAGGAAAGTCAAGAGGGCAATTTTGTGCCTCGATAGTTCTCGTTGTGTCTGAAGAGCTTTTCACGGGGAGAGAAGGCCCAGCGAGTGCTGATATCAGCCCTCATGTCTCCCAATCTGCCCCACTTACTCCTGGCCTGCCCTGATCTGGAGCAACAATAATGTATGCCGACTAAAGGCTCTGCAGACAGCTTTGGTTAGACAGCTGGCGTGAAGATATGTCATTATTATGCTGATGATTATACGTCAGTGCATGGCTATCAGCCATTGTTTTAGAATTTAGAAGGCACACTTCTAAATGCTGGACGTAGATCTTTGGCTTTCCCTCTCTGAGAAACAAAAGTACAGTTTTCTTGTTGATATCAGTTTGAAGCCATTACTTTGAAGTTAGAAGGAGGCTATTTACAGCTCTCATATCTTTGATCCGAGCTAATAACGACCCAGAGGAACACATGAGGCCTTTGCTGTTTCTTATTATGTAAGACCACTGGCTAAAAACTAGCCGCATTTGTATCAGAGAGAAATGCATTTATACAAAGTGGGTCATCATTTAACAAGGGGCGGTCCAGGTACTTAACATTTTATTCACTAGATATGTTTTTAAATTGTCCAGATTACATTTATTGCAATGATGTTGGTCTTGCCCTACTGGATTCAGTGGGGGAAAAATGTTGATGTGCAAATAGATTAAAATGTTTTACGCCACAAATAATTGTAACTTTTGGTGGCACCAGAAACACTGTGAGTAATGTGCATATACTGAAGGGACCATTTTGATGCAAGCAAAGCAATGCAGAGATACAGCTCACTACCCATGACTGGCTTACTACCAAAGTCATCAGTTTGTGAGGTGCAATTGAGTATAAAAATGACGCTGACAAGATGTGATGGGACATTTTAAAGACTCTTCCTTCCACAAATGTGACAATTGGATACGAAGTGAAAAACAATTTCTTCACAAAACTAAAAAGGAGAGTCAAACTATTTTGAATTGAATTGACTGTATTCATCAGACAGATCTTGACCCAATCCAAGTTTGCTTTATGACATGAAATCCCTGAAATGTGAGTTGAATTGAAAGTCCATTTTTCCAAAAAATATGTAAAATATACGGTATATAACAGGATAAAAGATGAGTCGCTGTGCGATTTGTTTTGTTACTGTTCTGGGACACAACAGAGCTTGTGCAAGAAATAACTGTTGACATTTACAGGTAAGACAAAAGTGTCTACCCACACATTATGTTTACTGGAGAACTTGTTGACCCATTTGTGGAGACAGAAACCGAATGCACAAACAAGTAGGAAGATTAATGTGCAAAAACATTGGGCAAATAGTTTTAGTGTTAGTTTGTTGACATTAATTGGTTGTTATTTAAAGTCTATATATATATATACACATATATATGAATCAAGTGCCATTATGTATGATATATTGATAACGAAAGTCAGATCTTCTATTCAAACACTTTAATTTAGAAAATTTGATGAAGACTGAATGATACAAATTACTGAAGATGGGCATAAGGGCATACAAATGGTCAAATGAGCAATGAGCAGCTATATTCAAAAATGCTGTTATCAGTGAATTAAAACGGGTGTCAGTTGGGTCATCGCATGCTCAATGGTCTTGTCTGAGGAAATCTTAAGTTACAGCCAAAAAGAACAAAAGCCCTGGCAAAGTGAATTGTAGGGGAGCCGTTTCCATGGCTACACCGTTGGTACATTATTGTTCTTTTCTCCAGGGTGTGAGTGGGGGGGGGGGGGGGGGGGTAGGGGGGCAGAGAGACCGATTTTGTGTTAATTATAGCACCGTTATTAACAGTGTGTGATTCTAGTGAGGACTGAGAGTGCTAGAAACCCACGCACAAGAAGAGACACACACACACACACACACACACACACACACACACACACACACACACACACACACATAAAACCACATCACATACTAACACACAAACACTGTCAATAGTCGTAGACAAAGCTTACACATGCACTTACACTCTTTAACACATGCACAAACACCAACAAACCCTGCAATGCACGGAAGGATAACAAAAAATATGCTAATGTAAACACTCAACACGCACACACACGCACACACACAAACAAGCCCAAATCACATACACTTGAGTATCGTAAAACACAGACCTACTCTGTCTCCTTTATCAAACTGTAAGGACACTTTTCTGTGTCATTATTGTGGCAGTACACAAAATGAATTGACCAGAAGTGTTTCAGCTGGCTAAACTGTGACTTGTTCTTCCCTTTTCTCCAACACAAGCAACACTTACTCTACTATAAGTTATTTTTCAGCGATTACAATGCAATAAGCCACACTGACCCCATTGCATCCCTCTTATTTGAGCAATCCGTGAATGCAAGTAGATGCCAGGTGAGCGTCTGCTGAAATGTAAAACAGAAAAATATGAATATTAGAAACGTGTCTTACCTGCAGTTATAGCGGGGGCCCCAGTTAACTCCCCGTTGAAACCATTCTCCCTGGCAGAGTAGGATCCCGTGGCCACGCTGGGCTGGCAGGTCCTGTAGGCGGAGGAGGAGTAGCCATTTGCTCCATGGGTGTCCGTGGCTTCCTGCCCCGCTGATGGGTCCCACTGGGGGGCACCGTCTTCTGGCTGTCGACCGTCTGCCATGCTGGTGCTAGCTAGCAGCAGGGGAAGGCGGGCAAGGGTTTGGTTCTCTCCTTCTGTGGGTGGAGGAGGGAGGAGAGAAGACAAAAGCACGGTCAAAAGTCGGCGGTATCAACTGCAATGTTAGCAAAGTTTCATAAAGGAGAGTGAAGAGCGTCCCGACCAGAGGAGGCTCTAGGACACGCTGCATCAGTCACATTCACAAATCTCTTTTAGTCAGTCATAATCCCCGCTGCGGCGTCACTGAGCTTCACTGTCAACACTTGTGAAAGGGCACCTGTGCTTGTGTGCGTTAGTGTGTAGGTGGTTGTGTGAAACACCGTCCTTGGGTGTTAGCGGGCAGGTGACAGCCACTGGATTAAACCCTATTGATTTGTTTGTATATAATGACTCATATAGCGAGTGGCCCAGGTGGAAATCACATCTGGTTGAAGATGAACAGCGCAGACCTTGAATTTGTGTGACTTTGACAAAGTTGTGAGGATGTACGGTGGGCTCTGATCAAACTGACAAGATCCAGTTCAGCGTCAGACAAAATAGTTTGAATCACGAAGCCTTTGCGGCGTCATTTTATCTGATAATCTAAACAGTAAATATTACCAAAAACAAAAAATGCCACACTTCATACACTGCGTGTGAGGGGCATTGTGATCCGCTCTACAGATATGTCCAGTGTTGACCAGAACCTTACGACTACATGTAATCCCTTGTTGTGAGCAGATGATTGATCAGAACAGCATGGAGAGGAGATCAAGCAAAGAAGCAAAGGAATGGAAATATTGATCAAACCACATAATCCCCCGCGGCAGGAACCGGCAGGAGGATTCAATGATCTCTTCGACAGTATTGGGCAGAAGGTGGGGAAAACAGATGAATGGGTTTGATGTAGCGTAAGATCAATACACAAGGTTGTGAACGTGAAGACTAACTCAGGCTCTGCTCCTCTTCTGTGGATATTGGAGTTAGCTCGACACGTTTCTTTCACCATTTCAATCTAATTTTTACTTTTATTCCATGTCCTTCCACATTTTTTCATAGATATTGACGTCAATGTCAGCACATAGTGGCCTTCAAACAATCAAATTAACTTGGCCTTGGTGTGAAAGGATGGACACAGAGAGAGACCAAGCGCTGAGAGAGAAAATGACAAGTGTGAGACCATAAATGCTCAAAAAATGAGTTTGTTATTGTTGCAGGAGGATTGTGGCTGGTGTACTTCAAGCAATTTTCCGGGCAGCCTGTGTAGTTGTGCATAAGGGGATGTGTGAAAGAGCAATTTGTCATTTAACTCTGCAGTCCACAGAGACTGGGGAAGGGAAGAAGGGAAGAAAACAGGAGTCAATGACGGCAGCCTGGAAACAAAGCACTGCTACAGTGAGCACTAGTCACTGCATTCACAATGCATTACATTCTACTGCTCACTGTCTGAACACTGACAGACAGAAACAGGATGGAATAAAATACAGTAAAAAATAGAAAGGAATAGAATACCAATAAAAGAAAATTATCCATATATTTGTGTTTTGGAGGAAAATTAATCAAAATAGTATTAGAAAGTAGTGTAAGGCTGATATTTAATATATTTATTATACCAAAACAAAGTACAGCTGAGGCTGATGGGAAAGTCATAAGGTTGGCAAGTTTTGGTCATAAATCAGAGAATTCTTTTGACTGTTTGTGACTGTTTGTGTGGTCGAAAACACACAAAGCCTAAGCATATACAGTATATATATATATATATATATATATACACACACACACACACACACTATATTTATTTATATATATATACATATATATATATATATACATATATATATATATACATATATATATATATATATATATATATATATATATATATATATATATATATGAGTCAATATTTACATATATAACATAATTGGAACATGTCGGGTACAGGTCTGTGGGGTTACATCTCACAAATGAAGGTTGAGAACCACTGCAATAGAATACCACAAGGATAGAGCACAGAGGAGCAGCATATCATTAAACAGAGAGAAAGAATAGAACAGAACAGAGTAGAGTATGTGACGTCTGTAAGCCCCTTGCAGCCTGTATGGATCAGAGTCAGGAGTCAGTGGAGCTTTGCATGACTCAGCTCTGAGGGGAGCATCATTGTGAATGAAGGCCTCTACGGAGACTCCACAGCACACAACACAGCACAGTCTCCTCACAGAATGCTCACTCTGTCTCAGCAGTACATTTCGCATCGCCCCTTAACCGCCACTGTCCCTTCTGTTGCTTTTTCCACCACTGTGCCCCACTTCTGTCCTAATGCGATGTCTCACTGCCGTCTGTCTGATGACGAAGGTCACTTTGAGCTCTGCGGCTGATTTCCAGACCCGCCATGATTATTCTGACTGGTGGCCAGACTCAGGGTGTCAGCGGTGGTTCATGAGGAGGGGTAAGAGGGGTAAGAGGGGGCGGGGGTCCTGGCCTGGCTTCCTGGAGGCCCATTGAGCTGCTGTGTGCAGCAGTGTTTAGTCTGCCGTCTGTATGTTTGGGAGCAAGGACGTGTGAATGAAACAGCCCCCACCTGACAGGTTAGAGCATGAAAAAGGGCGGCCATTACCGAGCATTATAAAAACTCAGCATGCTGGCTTTAGAGATTAGAGAGGCATTAGGCGACATTATCATGAGAAAGTACGCCGTTCTCATCAGCCTCAAACACAAGCTGGGACTGCAATGCAGTACAGTGTCTCACCTCTACTAATTAACATGCCGTGCATTTGCTCTACAGTCAGAAAAAACACCGGTTGGTACAATGTAAAAAATGCGAGTATGACGAGCAGAGAGTGCGAAGAAGGCAGCTCATTGAGGAGAAAAGTGGAGAGGGTTCATAGGGCAAAGAGCCAAAAATATTACATCACAGGATACTATAAGTACATTGTCCAGATAATATACTGTCCTCAAGGCATTGTGTCCAGTGAGGAATGAGATGGCGATATGATAGAGTTAGACGTTGAGAGTCTCAGTAGACGGCAAGTCTGTTGCACTTGGCCCTTTGCCAGAGGGATGGATGATGCTAAACGCTCTCTCTCTCTCTCTCTCTCTCTCTCTCTCTCTCTCTCTCTCTCTCTCTCTCTCTCTCTCTCTCTCTCTCTCTCTCTCTCTCTCTCTCTCTCTCTCTCTCTCTCTCTCTCTGCCGTGGAAGAATGGACTTGAATAGTGAGCAGGTGCCTGACACTGCTGCCACTGGACATTTTGGATAGTGACTTATAACTCAATAAGGTATTAGAGTAAAAACCGTCATATCAGGCTTCACATTGTCACGTGGTTAACATTGTGAAACGATTGGTTAGGTTTGAAAAACAAAAAAAAAGGATTATGGTACGTGTTAAAATACTGATGTTACAAAGTAACGCAACTACTTACAACGTAACTACAGTAAATTACGTAATGTTACGTAACAAGCATAGCGTTATGTACCAAGTGTTAGTTTTACTTTTGGTTTCACATTCAATTAAATTATTTGTTGCACGTCTGACTGCACATCTGGGTACTACGTCATGTATCGAATGCCATGTAGCTGAAGGAGCTAACAACAAACATGTCAGCTGTATTTCATGCTTGATACGCCAACAAGTTCTGCGGCTACTTGCAATATCCGCAAAGCCAAAGCCAATTTATTTTGAAATAACAAAATGTGTTTGTTTGCACTAGTTTGTGACTAGTGATGTAATTAATGTAATACATTGTGGTTTGAATACATTTTGTTCTAATGTTACGCAGTTAGTAATTCAAATTCCAGTTTAAAACTGTTTAAGTTTTGACCAATTTGTTGCTGCATTCAATAGGTTTACACCTGAATTGAAAAGTGTTTTACCAAGTTACTGGTTCATGATTTATAATTTCAATAATAAATAACAATTCAGTAAATATATATATATATATATATATATATATATATATATATATATATATATATATACACACACATATATATATACATATATATATATATATATATATATATATATATACATACATATACATATATATACATACATATACATATATATATATATATATATATATATATATATATATACACACATATATATCATATTGGTGCACCGCAACTGAAGGACACCTTTAGCGATTGTCAAAGGAGGGAAAAGACTTACTTTTTCTAACCATGTTTTTCAAAGGAGGAAAAATCCATAGAAAATAACTGATGTTCAGGAAACAGAAAGAGGATTTACTTTCAAGGACACACTATTATGAGTAGAGTCAAAACAGAGCACAGAAACACCACATTTCCATTCCCACGGTCTCAAATATAGCAGGTGTACCAGCTGAAACATAAAAATAGTCCATCAAGAGATGGACTGCAACATTTTAAAGTTTGATTTGGTGCTTAAATGCACTCGTCACTGAGCAGGAAGAGCTTGGTGATGTTTTTTCAAAGGCTAAAATTATTCCTCACCACCATTGCTTCTACAGTGCCAGCCCACTATCAAAGACTAGTGCTGGTTGAGATGGAAATAAAATACCCAAATGGTCAAAATACCTCTTCACCCTGAAATCCAGATTAAAAGTTACAAAAACTCTTATTTTTTTGTACATTTTGTAAACTCAATTTTGTCATAACAGAGAAACAAGTGTACTGTTTCTAAAACATGAAAACTGAGAGGCTCATGTGTTTTGTTAGTTTGTGTGGAAGTTAGAGCTCAGTGACTAAACACAGTGTTTATCTGTTAATTGTGTTGTGGCAATACAGTTTTCATAGACTAAGATGAATCATCTTAGCTGAATAAATGATCAAGCAAGAGCTTGCAGATATTAGTGGATTGTAGGCTAATTATAGGCTGTTCCTACAGAACATCATCATCACACAGCAACCAAAAGTATTCTCATGATAAACGTGGCAGCTGCAAAAATACTCCGGTTCATTTTCATTTGTTTCAAGACAATTTTTCCCCTGTCGATTGAAGCATGTACTGCATCCCAATGTGTGTCCATCTTAGAGAGATGAAGCAGGGCCGATAAACTGTCTTTCAACATGTCAGCCATAAAAAGGTAATCACCGGGCTTATTAAGTACTCCATTTGTCATTTCCGTGGCTTTTATCTGCTTCTTCTCATCTTTTGTCTGACTTCTTAGCATCCTTTCACCTATAAATCTTCCTCCCACCTGTTATTTCTTCTTTCCTCCTCACCTTCCTCCACCTCCTCCCGTCCCTGTTCCTCCTCCTACTCACTCCTCCTCCTCCTCCTCCTCCTCCTCCTCCTCCCCCACCTCTCATCAGGCTTCATCCTTCACTTCACTCTGGTCTCTCACTCCTCATCTCCCTCCTACGATCTGAGCACTTTCACACGCCGCCGCCATCTCATTGTGTGTGTGTGTGTGTGTGTGTGTGTGTGTGAGTCACACAGATGCTGCAATGCAGCGCTCTCCTCTCAGGGCCGTCTCACTGCAGGAGCCAGAGAGCAGGAGAGGAGCTTAGGGACGCAAGACATACAGTACTCTAAGTGTGTGTGTGTGTGTGCGTGTGCGTGCGTGTGCGTGTGTGTGTGTGTGTACATACTGTACATAAATATCAATGAGTGGGTGGCTGTGTAAGTTTGCTTTTTTGTTGATGTGTATGGGCATATAGATATTTGATAGCACGGACATACATATGCATGTTTAATGGGACAATTCATCATTCTGGGAAATGTGTTTATTCGCTGTCTTAGATGAGAAGATTGATGCCACTCAAGATACATATGAGAGTGGAAGCAATCTTCTGATCCAGCTCTCGTCAAGACAGCAAGTTAAGAAGTTTCCTTTAAATGTTTCAGTCTATATTCTCCATTTCTGTGATGGTCAAAAGCACATTTTAGCACTGAGGCTGGTTTTTACTGGAGCAGGAGAAACTGGACTATCTTGTAAGTAACTGAGCTAAAGTAGTTCAGGGTCAGGTAATTTTATCCACAACAGCTGGATGAAGTTCTTCCCTATAAGGCCTAAAAAGATCCTTCGCTGCATACATTATTTCTTGGTCAGTAGATCTTCACAGTAAAACACAAGAGATGGTATTACCTAATAGAGTGTCAGATTGATGTATTGAAATCACCCTGTCAGTGTCTATTTTCCTCTCAGCATCATTACCTGTGTCCTTTCCGAAAACCTGAAATGAAACCCACCTCAGCAAAAGAAGTCCTCATTAGAGCGGCTTTCAGGGGAGAGGTGTGGCGAAGGTGTACTGTAAATGCGGCTTCAAAGGCTTTTCATCTAAGAAATATGATCACGCATGAGGAATGAAGGTTAAAAAAGATGTTGAACGGCATAAAATAATGCCTCTTAGCAGCTTTAATCCAGGAATTATGTTATTAGCACCGGATGGGCCTTTAAAAGTACTGATAAAACACAGAAAGTCAGTTGCTTCCTGTAAAGGACCTATATTTACCCCCCCCCACCCCAGGAAAATCAAGGTGTTAGAGATTCAGGGAAGTCTCACTGGGAGCCCTGACCAGACTCACACAGTGATGCTCATTCACACCTGGTATAGCTGCCCAGTACAACCACAGTCTGACCTGCTGACTCCCATGAAGCACCTCAGTGAGGGTAGCAAGGGAGGAGCTTCATCACACTCACCACCGGATTGATCCTGCCAGCTTGTGGATCACACCAGCGACCTTCTGGTCTCAAGTGGCTTCCCTAACCTGTCCCATATATAAACTGTTATACTGCTCATTACTTACTTCAAAAGCAATTTGTTCAATTTGTCACTTTTCAACATTTCAACGGCTGTCACTGTCATTACTTCACTTTGGGACAGTAAAACAGCCCATCATCAAATCTAAAGCTGAAATGTCTAATGTTTTGAAGATGCGGTCTGCAGCAAAGACGAAGCAGCATTTATTGTTATAACTGTTACGTTGATGTAAAGTGAAAACATCATGGATCAACTGACATAATTTAGAAAAGATACAATGTCCCAGACATTCTGACCAACACACCGACCTCATAACGTAATGAGAGCTCATCGGGCAGCGGTTGAAGGAGGAAGATGGAACCACAACATAAGACCATGTTTGTGTCACAATTTCACTCTCAGTTTTAGAACCGTAACACTCCTCCTCATTATTTTTCTTATTCCACATTCTTGCTGCTGTTCTCATTCCACACCACATGTCCATTACACACAAGCTTTTTACACATATGTATGTAAATCAGTGAGAAAATCAAATAGCTTCCTCAGGACGACTAGCATCAGTCTCCTCAGTTGTAAGGCTTTCTAGAAACTGAGGTGCTGTTTCAGTCTATTCAGTCTATTCCATCATGTTTCTGTGAACTTGATACACAATGATTTGGCCTGAAAATAATAGGAAGGATAACCAGCGACTGACCCTCACACATACACGCATACACAGATGAGTGCAGGCACACATAAAAAACACTCTTATCCACCATCCATCAGCAACCTCACTACCTGGAACTCTGTCTTTGAACAAGTGCAGAAAACAAAAGAGAAGCCATGAAAAAGCGTGACTGCCTTTCAGCAGGCCTTGGTGCTGATCATCTCACTAAAGCAGCTCTTCTCTTCCCACTCAGTACCCACTTCCCACTCACAGCTCCTAGCAGCCTGCACTCGCATGTACATCCACCCACACGGCCATTTCATCTGCGGAGGTAACAGGCATTCTTTCTGTCTCTCTCTTTCTCTTGTTGCCTTGGTTCTTTTTCTCTCTCTCTTTCTGACAGGTATTCACCACATCTCAAATGTTTAGGATAAATGAACGTCAACAGGCTTACAATAATGTCGTATGAGGTTTTTGGCTGCTTTTGGCTTCATTCATTTCATGTATGGTGCACAAAAAAAAAAGCTTTATTTCTCATCTTCATATTGCAAGCTTTGATTTTGATGCTCCTGTGGTAAAGAAGGAGCCTGGCTAGAACTGCATTCACTGAATTATATTAGAAGCAACATTTGATCAGTGATTTAGCTGTGAAGCAGCCACCACATTTGGTAACACATCTGGCAGCTTGAATACCTGGTTAGGTGGTCTGGGACTGGATGACGAGTCAAGCTGGATGCAAAATATCTGTTCTCTCTCCAGATCTCACGGGTTTGAGGTTGAGATTGTCAGAGGAGTACTGGAATCCAAGGGGGACAGCCTCCTAGTCACACCTGTAAGTTAGGAAGAAGCAGATCAAACAAAAAGGAGGAGGAGGAGTTTATTATGTTTTAAGACTTTCTTTGAGCCACTCCACACAGAAGAGGCAGAGAAAACTGTTCACCGATTCAACCGCACCACAAGCTGCAGCCTCCAGAATGACCTTTAAGATAAATAAACACCTCTCTAAAAGAAATAGACCTTCATGAAGGTAGGATTTAGCGTAGGACTGTTGTATTGTTTTAAGCTGGGTGAACCTAATAAACTGACAACTGAGTATAAACCGACATAATAACCAATCATCTGTTGTACAGATAATTTGCATATAGACTCCTTCAGTTTGACCCAAACATTTGCTGTTTGTGTACTGAACCCAGATGGAGGCCTGGTGCTGTGGTGGAATTGTTAATAATTATTTCAAAAGATGGGCACAAACAACATTACCAATTGTATCTTTTATTACTACAAGCTCAAATCTACAACGCCATGAACTGCAGTTGAAATCAAATTCACCTAACCTCAGCGACACACTCAAGGATTATATAAACTTTCCAAAGGTAATGCTGAATTAATAAATTAATTTCATGCTTCAACTATATTCTCTCTACTTAGACACACTCATTATGTTTCTAATCACAGCCACGGAAAATGTATTTCAGGTCACAGGACCCGTAATTAATTATTTTAAACAAAAAAAGCATTTGAATGTTTGACTGAGTATTTTACTGAGCTCATGTGAGGGTTATTATTAGCAGCACCTGCAGGCACAAAACGAAGGAATACCTGGAGGCGAAGAACACAGTTCTGTCTTACTATTCATGTTAAAACCTGCTGAGGGGCCGGAGCTGCACAGCTCTGTTCAGCATTCAAACTGAATGTTTGGTTTGTTTCCCCCTCAAGCAGCACTGATAGCTGCAAGTAGACCAGAACATTATACTTAACTTGAAATTATTAAAGTGCATGAGAGACGAAAGTGTCGCTTGTTTGCCAACATGTAAAATAATAGGACAACAAATATCAAAGTGAGTGCTTTTAAGCAGATTAGTTTCGGGCATCTTATCATTTCAATTTGCGTATAGAATTGGTATAGAAACTCTGAGACAGACAGAAAATGATCTACTTCTTTTAAGCTCTACTTTTGCCTGAATATGCCAGCTCATTTTCCAACAGCAAATAAGCTTGATTTGAGTAATTATCTTTAGCCTGTGTATACATACTCAAGACTAATATTGTCATTACTGCTGAATCTTGTCCAAAGCAATCGGCTAATGTGCGGCACTATGGTTCAGACAGTGACTGAGCCTGTATCGTAATGGCAGAGACAACTTGTCTGAGAAAAACGGGACATTAATCAATGTTTTGTTTTATCAATGGTGACAAACAGTCCATGTCAAAAACAAAAATACACGTCTCATTAATCCCTCAATTTGCCGGTATCTCCTTCCTAAAAGAAGACATTTCTAAAGGACAGAAGTCTGTAATAACTCACTGCCACCACAACCACGACAAAGCAGTGTCCTTCCACCTCTACCCTTTCCTGCTGAAGAAGTGCTTCCAGCACCTCAGCAATGACGTCATACTTAATATACAATTCATCTATTACCAGAGAGTTTGAGTGTTGCTGAGGGTTGCCACTTTTCCAGCATCAAAGCCCAGTGAGTCAGCAGCAGCACAATCCTTTTCTTTACAATACAACAAAAAGCTTGTATTCTTATATCCCAGTGAATAAAAGCAGAAGTGGGAGTAATATAAAGTCGCTTGCACATATTGGTTGCTAATATACTTGATTAAAATAGTGCAGCAGTGGCCTGATAATCAGACTGAACTGCCATTTTGTTTTATTTCATTCATTCCATCTCTGATGGAGGTCTGGAACCAGGTTAGAGCAGCAGATTTGTAACTACAGATACAGAACTTATAAATAAATACAAATACACTGAGTCATTTCATCAAGTATTGGACATCAGGTGTTCACACATGTTTGACAAATGCTGAAAAAACAGCAATACTGGCAATGACACAAATTTGGCAATAAGAAAGTAAACTTTTCTCTGGTAACAAGAACCATCTTAACTCGGCCCATTCTGGTGTCGTACTTCAGAGAGAATAGAGAGAGCAGAGTGACTGTATTGAAATCAATGCCAGCCTGAAGCTAAAAGAGCCAAAGCCTCAGAGCTTAGAAACTAACAATGTTTACAAAAGCAGAAGACACATTTTGTGTTCTTTGCTTCGGTTCGACAACAGCCGAGGGTCACAAGTGAGTCATACATCAGACAGGGACCTTGGACAGGCGTGTATGTGCTCTGTGTAAATATGCAGTTTGGTTCCCACTCAGCACTTCACACCAGGAGACAACACACCTCGGGCACAAGGCCGTTATTATGATACTCTGTTATTCACCACTCTTTGTCTTTCTTTTTAATTTTTTATATCACTTTTAGGTCTTTTTGGGAAGGAAAAGTTGTTTTATGGAAAAATACAGTACATAATTGTACTATGAACATATGTGGCATGAAAAAGTCCTAAAAATCAATCACCCCACAGTTAGGATTGTAGAGCCAAAAGATTGCAGAAAAGTCTGCCTAAAGAGTCTGTGTTAAAGCTCACTGTGAGATGTACCACACTACATGATCAACCCATGTAACTTCAATTATGTATGGTCAGGAGTTTCCAATAAAAATGCAAATGAAGTGCCTTGACGGGAAATGGCTCATAATTAATAGGAGGAGAGGGAAAAAAAACGAGTGAGAAAAACCTTTGGAGGGTGTCTTTAGTAGATACAAATATGAAGTATGGCGACGCAGCAGATCGGGCTGCTGCATGTTGAATGCTAGTGGGGCGGTAGCTGTACAGGCAGAGGGCTTTCGTCTTTCTGCTGACAGTGACAATGGTGGGCTTCTTGAAACATGTGGGGACTACACACTGGAGCAGCGAGAGGCTGAAAATGTCTGAAAAGCATCTTCCAGTTGATCCCCGCACACATTGAGACATTATCACAGCTGGTTTTCATAATATCTGCATCTCTCCCAGATGAAGAAACATTCTATCCGTGCTTTGATTCTGAGGAGGTACAAAAGGCCCAGGACCCCTGCCGACTACTAACATTCTCATTTACACTGAACCATGTCCTCTAATATTAATAACCGTTACTTTTACCACCACAGAAATAGCACTAGTAAGAGTTGAGCTATGCTTCTTTCTAACAGAGAAGGATTTGTATTTATACTTCCATTGACCACATTTGAAAAATGAATGCATATAAATATCTGCATAATTATTTACCTCAAAGGGGTTTATAACTCTTTCATTACAAAACACGGTCTCTAACCAAAGAAAAATAAGCAAAGTCAATAAATATAGACTCAAATGTAGTTATTATTTGGTATAAATGTTAGTTATAAATGTCAGTTATTATACTCTTTCATTTATGAATGTGACAGGTGGAGCTGGAAATGGAGAATCACAGTTATTTCTCGCTTCCACAGGAGAGGTAGCATCAAAGGTAGCATCAATTCTGCAGTGAGTGGTCTATTATTATTTATTCATGATCAGTGTTGATGTTTTTTGGAAATAGTTGGAACACAGTTGTTCGATAAAAGAACTTAAACCATATTTTCTGTAGATATTTGACTTTCTTTTGGCCAATTAAGAGCAGCGGAACACGATGAAAACACAACATTGATATATTATTACCTTATTATGTTTTTATTGCTTAAAGGGTTTTTTATTTTACTTAATTTCCCCTCCACTTCCTTTGCTTCTCTAATATCCATCTTCTATAATATTAGCACTCATGTTTCTTTAAGACGTTGGAGAACAATTGCTTTTTTACACATCCAACAGATACGGAGACTGATCATTTGTGCTCAATTCAAACTTATCAAAAATAAACTTGTATCTATGTTTCTGTAACTGGCCTATCATCAAACCCAACATAACTCATAATTCAATTTTATTTTTCATATTGCTAACTGGCAACAAAGTTGCTCATCTAAAATTAAACAAAATGTGTCAGACTTGGTAAAATAGTATGCATTCAAGTTATTGTCAAATGATCTTTTGTTGGTGGTCAAACGTAATCTAAACGTTACACCTGTCTGCAACAGGTAGCATGCATTGCATAGTCTGGATTCATTTTAATAGATCTTAGACCGTTTTATGCCACTACAAGGTGTGTTATACGCAGTCAGGAGTTATCTGCGCTGCCATCTGCAGGTTTTCTTTCAACGTGTTACACATCTGGCCACTCCCCAGTCGCTAATGTCACCGCAGATGTGATGTAGTTGATAACAAATTCACAAATATGATGTATCTATAAGCACACACACTAGAGAGAAAGAAAGTGTATGAAAGAAATAAGCTCTGTTCTCCTTCCCCAATGTGAAGGTCCTTTCTGCTAATTTCTTATGCAGCCCTGTACCTCTAACACACATAAATCACACAAACACACACACACACACACACACACACACACACACACACACACACACACACACACACACACACACACACACGATGAAGGTACTTTGTTCTGTCTCCTGGGACTGTACATCCAGCAGCCACCTGTCACCCCATATTTAATACAGTCTGCAGGGGGTGAGTGTGTGTGTGTGTGTGTGTGTGTGTGAGAATGTTTTTGTGTTTCAGGTGACCGAGCTCTTTCCTGCTTAGAAAATGGAAGGCGCTTCTTATAAGCAATGCTTATAACATCACTGGATGTGAGGAATTGAAATATATGCAGTGATTTCTCAAGGCATTACAACAAAAACAGAGTTTTGAGCTTAGATTATTCAGAAAAGGAACAGAATGTGTTCCCAGAGAGTCTGATTCTGAATCATATAGTTGATGAGCGTTTGCTCTGCAAGGCCCTGACCTCTGCCTGAATGATGCTGCATCGGTTTCAGCGAGTTCCCCAGAAACAACATACGTTTTTGCATTTGGCATGGACCGACTACTATCGACTACTTGTACTATCAAGGCAACTTCCCCTCTAATGTGTAGGAATGGAGGAGATACAAAAAAAACTCATATGAAAAGAAACTAATGACAGAAAGCTTAACAAAACATCTTGAGTCACCTCAGAGCGAGGAGATGACATTTCCCCACAAGTAACTACTGCATGCGTAGGACTTCTAGTACAATAGACAGTAATCCAACCATTTATTCCAAGCTATTCCTTACCACGTCCACGTGGCAGCCGGCAAAGAGCAATACCAGAATGTAACCGATACCTGAAATGAAAAATCTGTGCTATTTAATACAAATGTTCCCAGAGTTTAAGCTGGTAAAAGTGATTATTCTTCTCCATTAGACTCTCATTTATCAGCCCTCCCTCCTCATTAACCTGCTCTCCCTCACAGTTAGTGGGTGCCGTGATCTACTGGAAATGTATGAATGTGTGTATGCATGATTTCAGTGAGTGTGTGTGTGTGTGTGTGTGTGTGTGTGTGTGTGTGTGTGTGTGTGTGTGTGAATGCACGTACAGTATGCAACTTTAAGCATAAATCATTAAAAAAAGATGACGCATCCAAAACAAAGTATCCAAACACCGACACCGGGTTTTTTCACAGCAAGCAAAACAAAACGTTGACTTTATTTAGTAGGTGTAAGCTTTATATGCAAGATGCAAATACATAAGTTGGAGAGAAGAGATGGTTCCTTGAATCCTTTGTAACTGTTTTATTGGCGTTGGGTACATTGGGATTTCATTCACACCAGTTGGCCTTTTTTGGCTGAAATGTGTTGAGAGATGAGAGAATACAGTCCTCCAGTACAGCTTATGATGGCCGAAATACTGTAATTAACTAAATGAATGAAAGAACTCTTATCCAATCGAAGCAGAGTTGATTGTAAGTACTATCAGTGTGAACTGCTGTGTGTCTTTATGGTCAGACAAAATCCCCTCAGGCTTAGTAAAGTACTTTAACAGTTTAGTACTGTAGGCAGTTTCATTAATTCACTCCATCAAACTCAGAAAATACAGTCCAACAATGAGGCAGAACTGTCTGCAATTAAAAGCAAATTATTCAATCCATACATTTTCTCATTGTAATTTGATCTATTGAGTACGACCCAATCTGAAAGAAGCATGATTTGAATTTTAATATTCGAGAGGAGAAGGAAGTGGAGGTTAAAGAAAGCTCTCAAATTGTCCCCCCTCTTTAAGTTCTAGTCACTACTGCCAGTGAAGCATATACGTAAAGACTAGTTATTAGAGAGTTTAAGTGTACGCCAATCAATCCAAGAACAGGATTACCACTGGTCTTGTTTTGTTACTTTTCAGTAAATTTTAAAAATATTCAAAATCTGAACCCTGTGAGACACGACAGAGAAACCTGCTTATTTCAGCTGGGAGTTAGACGAGAGGATCGATACTACCGTCTGCCTGTTTGCTAAATATGAAACAGCAGTTAGCATAGCAAAACAAATAATCATTATTTGGACAGAGTTAGGCGAGCGTTTTCCCTCTGCGTTCCATCTTTATGCTAAGACAAGTATCTCCTGGCTGTAGCTTCATATTTAACAGACAGACAGACAGGAGAGTGATATTGATGGTCTCATCTAACGCTCAGCAAGCGACTACATTAGGATTAAAACAATGTATCCTAAAGACACTACAGTGTTTTCATCTGATAAAACATCTTTCTAGTTATTCTTTGGGCAGCGTCAACGACTGATGGGCACCAGCATTTTCTACCAAAACCTACTTATATCGATTTCCTTTATCCAAACAGCATTTCACTCAGCTTCTGAGGACATAAAACGGCGTAGATGAGCATGCACTTTGTTCCTAAAGAACAAAACAAGTTTATAGACATAATCCAGCCAGAAGTTTAGCTGTTGTGTGATCAGACCTGTTTACAAAAGGATAGAAAAAAAGCTTTTCTGTGGCTTTCAGATATAAACTGTTGCTTTCTGGCTTTTGAAAATAAAACACATGTTGCATTCATCACTATTTTGGGAGTATTGTTTCTGATACAGTCATACCGATAAAGCTCCTGTTTGAGAAAGGCGATCAAATATCTTCAAATACAACACGCAGAGAAAAAACACACCTTTATGTGAGCACAAGTCACTGCAATTCTTAATATACACGAGTGCCTTGACAACAAAGAGAGCAAAGGAACACTGAAGGCAGTCGGGTAGCTGAGTGAGAGGAAAATGAAACAAGAGACAAAGAGATGAAAAGAGATGCAGAGGAGAGCTGGTCAAGAAGAGAGAGTGAAGGAAAGAAAATGAAAGTCTAGTCTGAGGAGTGGGGGGGTTCTGGGCCATTACATCATTGCTGCAGTGGCTGACAACATGAACATTACTAACTCTCCCTCCCCTCTCTCTCTCTCTGTCTCTCTCTCTCTCTCTCTCTCTCTCTCTACAGTAACTGCCATCGAACAACACATGGTTATGACTGTCTCACTTTCTTTTGCCTTATCATTGTGACTATTAATCAAAAATATGATTAACAGCGAGGATGGAAGTCACATGAAACCTAAATAGGGCATCATCCACAAAAAAAAAGAAATACTATTCTGAGGTTATGAAATTCAAATAGCACTGATAGCATTTCTCACACTGGCACTGCTTAAATTTTTAATGTGGTCCTGTTGAATTATATAACACGCTTTCATACACCAAAAAAATAATCAATAATAACTTTAACATTTAGGCTGTTATTTTGTATGCATACAGAGATAGATTTGGTTCAATAAAACACTAAAACAAGACGAAGTGGCTGGGAAAAGCCTTTGCAGATGTTTGAAGATGTATGTCCAGCACCTCGGGGAAATATAATTAGTTGGAGGCTGATGTTTTACATAAAGTAAATAGGGATGTTTGTGTGCTTAGAAGATACTTGATATTCAAAAGTACTGCATAGTGGATGAAATGGGCAAATTATACATACTCTATTTGCAGTGGCTTGGCTTGCAATTTGGAATGGGTCTAATAGCTGATAGGAACTGGACAAATGGCTAAGAAAGTGAACTGACCCGGGTCAGGATCCTGGTCCAGCCACCAGTGTGATGAAGGGGTGAGGAGGGGAGGAGAAAAGAGAGGCTAAACCAACAGGAGAAGGTCAAACAGACCTGCTGGGAAATGCCAGGAATGGTTTCCCTCATGAAGACAGCAGGAAGGGGGGGGAGATGGAAGGAAGACATGTTTTCACCTCAGATACTTTCATTGTGCCCTACTAGGCCATACTGAATCTCAGTGTGCGTGTGTGTGTGTGTGTGTGTGTGTGTGTGTGTGTGTGTGTGTGTGTGTGTGTGTGTGTGTGTGTGTGTGTGTGTGTTCAAAAAGGAGGGAGCAACAGCAAAAGAGTTGATGAGGTAAGGGACATTAAAGTATATAGAGGAGCTGAATGATGAATATCTCATTTAGAGTTATGAATATTTGACAGCCGTATGAAAAACTGCCGGTAAATACCGTCACCTGCAGTAAGTTAAAAAGTGAATTAAATATGAGGAAAGCCCCGCTGATGCGCTGTCAGAGATGAGGAAACTGCTTAGAGCAGAGATTCTCAACAGCTCCTGCACAGAGGACTGTTTTTATATTGACTAAGTTGTTGTGTAGCAGCCAGTGCGTGTGTGTGGGGGTTCCGTGAGGGGCAATAATTTAAGTCAAATATCTGTATATTATGAAACACTTGTGGGCCTTTTATCTCCCTCATGCCAATGCTAACAAGTTACAACAGTAACAGAAACACAGCACACACAGATTGAGTAGCTGGTGGGTGATGACAGACTGATGACCAATGACAGGTCAAACACAGTAACAGTACCCTTTGTTGTGTTCAATGCATGACTGGGACGCACGGATCCCACTTTGTTAGTCCTGATATACTGAATTGTTATTTATTATTAAGATAATAAATCTCACACCAGGAAGTTGGTAATAAATCTTCAGATGCATCTTTAAAATGCAGCGACAAATTAAAAGAACTCAAAATCAAATTAAAAGAAATTCCAGTATACAATATATTGAGCTATTTGAGTCACTATCGGCCTAATATCCGTACAGTTACCCTTCATATTGTCTTTTTTTTTTAATAACTGCAGCCAAATGCCTGTTAAATCTAGGCGCACTAAACAGGATGTACCGGTAAATTCAATGTCAGGACACACAGCACTTGAGCACTTTCATGTCCCAATATTTGATGACAGAGCAGTATTGTAATGAGTTGTTGTTGGGGTTCACTACATTGATCAGTATGAACTGAATAACCCTCTGTCTTATATAACCCTCCGAGGTTGATGGTTGCACTGGCATGGTCTTAATGCTGCAATTAGATATTTGTAATTGCTAAGACGGTAAGAGAGTCTCTAAAACTCATTGCAAAGATGAGCCCTTAGCACATCACTGCAAATATTTGATACAATATTAATATAATAACACGTAACAACCAAGCAGCAATAAGGCCTGACATTTTATACAGTATCCGTTTCAACACACAGGGTACTCTGTCAAGTTCTAATTAACTCAAGTGTGAATGCATCAGCAAGCACCCACACCCAGCAGGCCAACTCCTAAGAAAAAAGTGATTTGGCTTGCTACCTTCAACAGCCATACATTTGCAGTTGTCTCTCCTCTATTTCATGCTGGTCAGAGAGAGAGTGCAATTAGCGTGTGGGTACTTGGATCTTATTCTCTGTAGTACCTTTCACATCACAGGGTTAGGGTTAATCTAAAAATGAATATGCTTAATTACATTTAGACCAAAGAAGATTACCTGCTTACTGTGTGACATAAAAGCATGTAATCTCAATGAAGGGTTCAGCGGGTTCAGCGGATTCAAAGGATGCATGTTTGATGTTGATGTGTTCTGTATTGACTTCATAGAAAAGGAGTGCAATTTTAACTGCAAATTACATCCATCAGGTTTGAAGTGCTCAAGTTGTACTATAGATTTGAGTGTGTAGCATTTTGAGGGTTCTATTAGCAGAAATGGAATGTCATATGTATTACTAGATTTCATTAGTGTATAATCACTTGAAAGTCAGAATTGAAGTGTTTTTGTTTGCTTTGAAGGAACCTTTCATATACATAGGGAGCGAGTAATCTTCACGCGTTGCACCACCATGTTTCTACAGAAGCCCAGAACAGATGAACCAAACCAAAGCTCCAGAGAGCCTTTCGTATTTAATGTAACCTGAAGGCCACCGTAGTTCTCCGATACGCTTTGTGAAACTGCGTTTCCTCCGTTGCACATAAAGTAGTATTATATATTATTATATTATTATTATATATATTGTATATTAGATAGGGATGGCGTCTGAGCGAGTCGAACAGCGTCACCACAATTCTGCACTTGGTGGCTCACGTCACAGCAGTCTTGAGTGGAGTGTATTGGAGGAGTATTCAATTGGCTGCAATCTGCAACCACATTGCTCGATGCCATTAAATCCTACATGATATTCATTTTAGATTATGGCAGCCTTACATAGATGAGGTCATATTTCTAAACCACACATTGCCATTTTTCACCATCCTGATTGTGCTGCTTTAACTAAAGGGATCAAAGGGCAAAAACGATCTGAGGTTGGTGAGTCCATCTTTCTCGGGATGGGGTGCTGGACAATTTGTACTTAACACTTTTTATTTGACACTTCCAATTGGCAGAGAGAATATTCGACTCAACACCAGAAATCCATTTGGACAAACAGAATGAATCTACAGTGTCTCATTTAGCGGGGCTATTGTGACTTTCCGCTCTTTACCTGAACCATGTGAGAGTGAATCTACCCAATGGAATGACTGTCTGGGAGTGTCTAGACATGTCTCCACACACACACACGCGCACACACACACACACACACACACACACACACACACACACACACACACACACACACACACACAACTCATAAAGCCTGTTTTCACGTAACAAAAATGACTGAACCCATGTAAGATAGAAATGCATATGCTTGGGGTCTTGGATGATTAATAAAAACATGCAAAAACATGATGCTTATTCAGTTACACACACAGTTCCCCAGCATTACAAGGTGAGAGATAGACAGAGAAGCATATGGGACAAAAGGGAGATTCATCTGTTGTATCTGTCCTGCACTAAATTTACAATTGTGTCTATATGAAAGTGGCACGGTGACGCAGCATCTTTGCAGCAGCACCCAAAGGCATATGCAGGAGAGAGAGAGAGAGGGAGAGAGAGAGAGAGAGAGAGAGAGAGAGAGAAAGAGAGAGAGAGAGGGTGAGATGACAAAACAAAAAGAGAGAGGGGGGGGAGACATTGAGAGACTCACCTGGCTAGATGGTATGTTGTCCGCCGCTCAGAAGAAAGGCTAACATCCGAGACCTGAAAGGGTGAGAGAGGATAAGGGGAAAGAACAGTAGTGAGGGGGATGGAGAGAGAGAGAGAGAGAGAGAGAGAGAGAGAGAGAGAGAGAGAGAGAGAGAGAGAGAGAGAGAGAGAGAGAGAGAGAGAGAGAGAGAGAGAGAGAAAGAGAGAGAGAGAGAGAGAGAGAGAGAGAGAGAGAGAGAGAGAGAGAGAGAGAGATTAGATTTGTCTGCCAGTACTTTGGGAGTGCAGTGGCAGGTGGCACCTTGGTTAACACACACACACACACACACACACACACACACACACACACACACACACACACACACACACACACAAATACAAACACACACAGTCAGTATATTTTTGAGACAGATGGAAAGGATGGGGAAAAGGCAGAGGTAGTAGTAAGAAGCGGCCAAGGTGGGAGAGTATGACAGAGTGGTTTACAATCAGTTGCGGATCTAAAGGAAGCCCTGAGCTATCACCCAGCTGGGAACAGCAGAGTACACTGAAGAGACAGAGGAGGGGGATAAAGTGACAGCAAGAAAGAGAGAGCTTATCAGCGCACGTGTGTGTGTGTGTGTGTGTGTGTGTGTGTGTGTGTGTGTGTGTGTGTGCGCACATGTGTGTGTGCATGTGTGTGCTCGCTGAGGCCACGTTCATTCGACAGCATCCACAAAAGACGCCCCATGACGCTCCATTCAACAGATACACAGATGCACAGCAAGTTGGCGTTAGTCCAACAGCCACAGTCTGAACATACCGATGCGTGTAGACGCTAAGGGCCACTGTGGGCACCTCAGCAAGAGGGCAATGAGTTCCTGTCAATGTGAATGGCACTGGACTAATAGACTTCATTAATCATCCATGTCAAAATACTGAGCAGCAGACATTTCCAATACTCCGTCCTGTCACACGATCAATTTGGACAACAAAGTGATTTTTTTTCCCCCTGTTATTTAATCCTGAGGGTTTGGGTAAGATAGTCGCACACCAGGGAAAGCTGAGAGATGGAGTCCCTCTGACGTATCCTGAATCTACCTAAACACGTCGGGGGAATTGTTACGAGGGGCCAACAAATGACCAAACTCATTGTGGAGTAGCAGCATCAATACCAAGGTCTAGGGCACTAAAATGTGAAACTTGACATGCAAGCTGTTATTATAAAGTAATAATGTTGGGTATTATAAATACAAACAAAAAAAAAGCTATAGAGATCACCCTCCCAGAAAAGTAGAATATACAAACTACTGACTCAGACTAAAAGAATTTGGATTCAGGTGCAGCCCAACCAAGGTCCTTTCATTGAATTCATCACCCTGTCGTGAGCATCGAGGACATTCAACTCAACACATTTTTTGCACAAAGCACATCATTTTAAATTCCCGTATGAACTCCCAATTATATCTGAGAAGGTAAAAAGCTTGTCTACTCTTCCAAGACCAGGACAGAATCAGGATCCGTCCTCCTAAAGCTTTGATAGTCTGTTGAAAGCTCCTGTCAGGCACATTTTGGCATGAGCTTCTCATTGGTACCTGTAGCCACAAGCCCACACAAACACAGCACTTTGCTTTTCAGTCTAAACACAACATGTCGTCTTTTTCCCCAATTAGGCTGAATCTTGTACCCCTGAAGAGAGAGGGCAATAGGATTAGAAGAAATGCCACATTGGACCAGCAGGGGGGGGAACTTTGGGTCTCAGATACACACACAAAGCAGCAACACTGCTGGTGTAAACAGCTGTAACCATAGAAATACAGTATAATGAAAGTACAACGGACATGAGGACACATTGTGTCAAAGTCATTATCACATATGTCAGAAAAACGACATCACTTTATGTTAAAACATATTGCGTTAAATGAGAGGGAAAAGGAAAGAAGACGTCTTAAATGTATGTACAGAAATTGGGTCTAGACACCCTTCTAAATAAGTTGTCTATGTCAAATAGTAGAATGGACATTCCCATTCAAAGAACCATAGCCATCAACAGCAATCAATAGACATGTTTATGTGTAGCATTGCCAGGCTAACTCCTGTCTGTATAAACTTCCATATAAACCGAGTTACAGCAAGTTGCAGACTCACTGAGGTGAAGTTTGAATTGAATTGAAATTGCAACAAATCACGAGTATAAAAAATAGAAGATTTCTTTTGATGTGTTGTAAGACCACACTGTTGGTATATGAACCAGTACAACACTCCGTGCTCGTCGTGAGACATAACGGCTTGTAGCGAACATACAGGTGCATATTGTAACTTGGTTGAACTTTGCAGTTCACTGCTGATGAATGGAAACTTCATACAAGACCTCAGTGGGTTGTCCTGCTCAGCTTCCTGCCTGCCCTGCTGTTATTAACAAGAACTATTTTTTGTCCAATCAAATGGTGTTTTGCAAAGAGTGCTGGATTCCACAAATGACACAGCTCATGATTGTCAGAAAAATTACATCTGCTGCGCAAAAAGTTAAATTTTTCAGCAGGGAGTGCACGAATGGGTGAATTGTCACAACCAGACGGCAAAGGATCGGCAGTCATGTTGTGACACAAGTGATGCAGCAGGAACAAGATATTTTTGGAGCTCTGCAGCTCTGATTTGTGTTTCCATAACCATTACCAAATTTTGCCGAGTCACAACCAAGATGGACCATCTTGGGACAAAAACCCGCCTACAATCAGATCGTGACATCTCACCGATCGCTGCCGACTCATTACGACCAACCTTCTCCCCCTAAAACAAGCACGTGTTGGTATTTTTCAACCAGGAAGAAACAGCAGGCTATTTTGACTCATAAAGTGATCTTCTCCCTGGGACAGGTTTATTCATCGAAGGGAAACAGATGGAATTAAACTCTGATGTGATGCGATTATATTAAAGCAACTTAATCAAGAAAGAAAAAAAGAAGACAGTGAAATGTGAAAACTTAATCCAGTTAATGTTTGCGTCTCCAAATTTCCTGAAATGAGATTCGGAAATCATATTATCCGCTATCGTCAGAGGACATCAACGTCCAAAGAAATAATAGGTGGATTTATTACCATGGGCAATTAGCAGCAGATTTAAAAAGGCATTATTATCCCTATGTTAACGAATGACGGAGAAAGTCAAACATTCACTTTGTTTACGGAAGACAAAAAATGCGACTTCATGTCATTGAATTTCTGTCATCAATTGGTATTGGTACGGAAACTCAGAAATTGTAGTAACACTGGTATCAAATCTACATTGGAGACAAAATACATTGGAGTCAAAATAAAAAGGGAATCCACAGCTCGAGAAACTAGGTGTGTGTTTTGGTGAAACAGAAACAGACTGCCCTCCCAGAAAAGCAGCTAAAGCTC
The DNA here is from genome assembly GCF_023349555.1 of Cebidichthys violaceus. Taxonomy (NCBI): domain Eukaryota; kingdom Metazoa; phylum Chordata; class Actinopteri; order Perciformes; family Stichaeidae; genus Cebidichthys; species Cebidichthys violaceus. Next base: position 7,301,049 of record NW_027176274.1, on the reverse strand, counting down.
CTTATGCAAACAGGATGTGCACCCCAGGAGGCAGCAGGACAAAGAAAGCAGGCAAGTAATTAGGGTCGGGAAAAATTCAGAGAGACAGAGAGAAGCGCCGTATCATCCATAACAATGACGTGAATGTACACCAGTGAAGTTATTTGCAGCTTGGCTTGATATCCATGCACACTAAATATCACTGCAAACTTGTACTGGGCTTGGCTCACAATTCTTCAAGTTCTAGTAATTTCCATAAAGAAAACAAGATAATTATTTTAGTAAGATTATGTCTACGACTTGATTTTTAATAGGTCTCCATTCTGGTTTTATAGAGATCAACACTGAATGGCTGAAATCCCCAAAGTCCAAACTATTTGACTGTTGCATGCTTTCATGCATGAATATTCCCAGAGTTGTAGCCATACTTAGGCCTCGTTGTCAGTACTGTTGCCTCTGTTCTATGTGTGCATGTGTGTTTCTATGCGACTGCTGAGATGCTGGAAAAGTGAAAACACAAGCAGCCGGCTGGTTGGGTCCTCCCAGGCGTCTGTGGTCGGCTCTGAACCCACATAAGTCGCTCTTCAGCTGGGTGGGGTTTGAGAGACGCTGCCCTGAACTGTTCAGCTTTAGCACACATTGAAAATGACTGCTAACCGTCACTATAATGATATTGTTCGTACAACAAGGGAATGTGTTAATTGTTTCAATTAGATGGTGTCGTAATCAGTGTGTAGTTCTTAATCATAATGTAATAGCTTGGAAAATACTGCCAAATCTGTACCAGTCAGAGTTCTATCTCCGACAAAATGGACACGATGCTGTTTGATGGGACGTGTTTGTAATGCCTAACAAGTAAGAAACAGGTTCAATTATCTGATCGCTTATCCAAAGGTTCTGCATCCATCTTTTCAAAACAGAAGCTCATATCTGGGTCTCATTACCTGGTTAGTTTTTTGTATAAATGCACAATAATGAGCCATACAATGATGTATTTAGCATCCACTGCCCTAGTTCAACATGTTGTCCTCTATTCTTTTTTAATGACGACTGTAGCTTGGTTTATTCAAGCCACAACCCTGAGATCCAATAACAAGAATTATTCTGGTTCTTTAAGAATTATATAAATCAATGTTTGCTTTATGAAGGTAAAACACACAGCACCTTTCAAAAGAACAGTTGTGTGTTTTTTGCTACATAGTAGTGAAACACTACATGACTCATGTTATCGCAGCAAACACTGTATCCACAATGCATACTGTATGAATGTGTGTGTTTTAGAGGGATACAACATCCGACTGAAGCACTGTGGCTCTTTCAGACGAGTGTTTCCACAGCAGACGACCAAAATAACCTTTAATTTCCATTCGTAAATGGAAACAGAAAACGAAATCAACTGGGGGATTAAAAAGGAGAGAAAGAGGGTGAAACTCTGAACACAACCTTTTTAACTCCAAATTATGGAAGTGGATTTCCTCTTCCTGTTCAATGCATTTAATTTCTTTTCAGTCTAAAAAAAAAGGGGAAGAAAAGAGTAAAAGTAATAACGAAGGCTTACACACACATTAGAGAATAAATGATTTTTCTCTCTCTCCACTATTTGTCTCTGTCTCTCCTGTTATCTCGCCCTCATTTTGACTTTCTCTCTCTCTCTCTCTGTCTCAGCAGCATTTCTCGACAGCCACAGTGAAAAAGAAGCCGCCGTATGCATCACCGCATTAAACGCTCGGCCCGTCGGCGTCAGACGTTGTACAGCTTCAGATGGCGGTGCTCTTTACAACAGAGCGAGCGTTTTCACAGCTTCTTTATGGGTTAGCGTGGGCTGCAATATAAACAGCACCACTCAATTATACTACCGGCAAGCTAATGAACATTCCCTAGCCTGTGATCTGGCACAGACACACCAGTGCACACATACCTATAGTCCATGCACACACACACACACACACACACACACACACACACACACACACACACACATGCACACATGCACAACTGCTCCCTAGCAGACACATATGGAGAGCTTATGCTCGGGCTTGCTCGCTGTTGTCCGAGTGTAGGTGGTTGACTGCCAGTGTGGAAAGAACAATCTTCAGAGCAATGTTAATTTTTTAACTCATAACTTGATCAGTAGGAGTCTTAAAGAGCAGCAATGAATTATGAATGGATGATTTATTCTGAATAATAAGTTCACTGACCATGTGTCCATGTCCAATTTAGCATTTGTGTAATATTGCCGTGTTAAAAGGAAACCGTTGTCTATAAAATACCTCGTCTGTGTTCAGCAGTGGATGCCTTAACTGATTTGGTCTTTCTTCATCATGCTGATGCAAGGCCTCTTCTTTTCAGGCAAATGCAGTGAGAACTCAGCCCTGCTATGACAGATTATATTAATGCAAAAAGCAAATCATTCAACTATGGAGCAATGAGAGTGAGTTGGGGTGCTCAGGTAGGGCCTGGCAAAACACATTTTAGTATGCTATGTGCACCGCAGCATTTTAACATATACAATTAGTATGTTAACATGTATTTTTATTAAACGTAGAGTGAGGACCATGCGAAACGTGCTTCCTACAACTAAAAACATGTCCAATGTGACCACGGCCTTAATACCACTTCTGTCCTCTGGCCTACATATATTACAGTAAAGATAGCACTAAAGCATTATCAAGACTGTGCTGACATGTTTGAACGTAGTCCAATATTGTGTTTAATGTATCCTATGCTAAATACCACGTGGGACTCATTTCAAAGCCGGTTCTATGGCCCTCTATGGTGTGTGTTTGTATATCACTATCACAGAGAGAACTATCAGGGGAGCAGTGAGACATGGAGCCACAGCAAGCAACACAACTGCTGTTGAGTCAACAGCTGCAGACAGGAAGCCCTGCTCAAGTGTGTGGGGTTAGGTTTTTCTACATCTCAATGTTACTCTCAGTATGACGACGCAAATTTACTGATATCAACATTTTGTCATTTATGTTATTTTAAAATCCTATAATTATGACAATGTAGGAATTTTATTTTAGAATTTGTAGTATATTTATTAATGTACATTATATTACTATTAACTAAATGTCATTTCTATTAGGTTTGACTATATTATGGACATAAGGATTAATTAAAAAAAAGAGCCTTGTATAAACTGCTCAAAGCTGGAAACTGGGCGCTAGCAGGGCTAGCAGGCTCACTGCAACATTACACAAGATGAAAATTACACAACTTCTATTTTATTAAACAACACATTATTGCCATTAAACCGCGTCATTGGCCATGCACTCACTGTAGCAGAGCAGAATCACTTCTTCTCAGCTATTTGCATTATTTTGCCATGCAGTTATATTAAAAAAAGGATATAAACAATCAATAAGTCCTGAATGAGAGGTCTATCCCATTATGAGCATTTTGCATGTCAAGCATTAGTCAGATTGAACTCAGATTGTGTGAGGCGAACGAGGCAGGCCAGACATTTTGTCATGCCACAGTATGAAAAGCACAATAAATGAAATGAACGGCGGCTGGATTCCATTTAGCTGCTACGGTTTCAGGGTCCTGTTATTGTACATGCTTGCTCACTGTCACACAGTTATGATTTTCCATCTACTGTATTCGTTCAGTATGTTGGAAACACATCATTTGCCCAAACTATTGCTAATTACACCACTTCCATGCTGCTGCTATTGTGACATTTGTGATGAAAGGAACAATACATCCAGTTATGTTGACCAATGAATTCGAAATGCATAAAACTGTCTATAATACACAATACACAATGTCTATTGTATTCACAGCTCTACTGGGCTTTACTGTGTGTGTCTTCATGAGCATGTGTGTGCATGTAAATAGTGTTTGTGAGGTGCTGGTTGGCTCGAGTAAGGTGGGGGGTGGGGGGGGGGGGGGGGGGGTGTTGAGCAGCTGCTCTGTTTCCACAGCAACACCCTAACTCAGTCAGTCTCCAAGGCAACTGATAACAGCATTAGCTGATTCAGCCGAAGTGAGGGTTCATATCACAGGAAAGAAAATGTGTTTTTTTGGGGGGAGGGCAGGTTTCAAAAATGGCTGCTGGTGACAAGTCAATATGGGTAGTGGGGACAATGAACTCTGGTTCGGTCTCAAACAGTCTTAAGGCGTGTTCTGACTGAACGCAAAGCAAATCCTCATATTGACTGTTCAGCAGTTCATTCACCACAAATAGCAGATATACACACTATACAGGCATTAGCAACAGCTAGCTAGCAATTTAAGCACAGTGTGTGACAACACGGTTGAGACTAAACAAACCTGGGCTGCAGCTAAACGTCATGGATCAGCATCTAACTGGACCGAGTGATATTTGCAGGAACAAGCACATGCTGTTTAATGTGCTATAGCTGAGCAGCTAATTAGCTGACGAACCTGCAAACTGACATTAGCGGTGCACTTTTCCTTTGCTAACGTTCGTCTGGTGGACCGTTCAACAAGCTAAGGTGCAGGACATGTTTGTAAATTAGATAATAATTAGACTTTGTTCTTGGGTTGCGTAGCAGGCTGCTGTCTGCTCTGCCTATGATAGAACACTGATGTGTTACGCAAGATTTGATTGGCTATACCGAAATTAGGCGTCGTCGTCTCTGTCGGCAGATACCGAACAATATTCCATTGAATTAACTTTGTATGCTGTAGTAGACCAAAAATAAAAATACATTTTAATTCAGTTGGACTTTTCCAACTCTACTTCTAAAATTACCTTTACATTGAGATCGAACCCATCTTTAGAAGGGACACTGGCAAAGGTAAAATAACATGAGAAGCATTTGGGGCCAAAAACAGTCTACATCCCGACACATCCTATGGAACGTCAAAGAATCAATAAGCAGTCATCCAAGACACTGAAGCATAACGGCACCATGAAACAAGATCCAATTATCACTAAACACAACTACCGTCAAGTGAATACAATAATTTGACCTCGGTTCAAATTCTCCTTCACTCTCGCCACATTTATTATCGCAGTCGAAAATAAAGGAGCAGAGACATGGTGGGATGGGGGTTAAGTTAAAAGAGAAATGAACAAAAGCAGGGGAAAGCTGGAGGAGGTAGCACAGCGACTAATGATACACTCACAGACCGGTGACATTCAGGTAAACGCTGAATTCATTATGTTTGTTTGTGACTGTAGGTCAGCTGTGTTTGTTAATGTGGTTCTTTGTTGTCTAGCATGGTCTTCCATGTGCATACTTTGAATTATACTACAATCTTAATCTTGTATTGTTTGCCTTTCCTCTCACAAAAATAAGTATTATTTGATCAAAATATATATTACATAATATACAATTAAATGACATAAGTTTTCATGTTGTGCACTACATGACAATAGACACTCTTATGAGGATTTCACAAAAGAATTGATGCTGATCACTGAACTGATGATGCTGCTCAGGCATCTGTCTCCCTGTGTGTCTCACTGTCCATCGGTTCATCAATCAAACAAACAAGCCACGACATTCAGTCGTATTACGGAGTCACAGAGCTCCTGCACCTGTTATTTTCTAGCTGCTTGGACACTGAAGGGATGACCAGATGGTAGCAGAATGAATGAAAATGGTCAGAATTGGTGGCATAAAGTGGACAAACGGCGTAACCATCCCTCTTCTACCCCATTAACACAGCCGGAATGCCTCGCAGAGCTCAGATCATTACAACATTTGACACCATGAATCAGTTTCTTTTTTTCCAGTAGAGCTATGTCTGTTAGCTTTTCAGTCATAATAGGTTTTCTGCCTTCATTCTCTCTGTGTACATGTAACAACCACCCAATTGGGGACTATGGCTCAGCAGGTAAATCATCAGATATGTGCCATCGTTGTGTGAGTGCTTAGAATCTGATGTGCATGTGGCACCGTGTATGGCCATCAGTGTATGCATGGGTGTGTGTGTGAATGGGTCAACGTTGACACGTAGTGTACATTTACCAATTGTGATCAATAACTATTGACGTTATCTCCCGCACCCCCAATTGGAATACTATAGTGCCAGGTTGCCATGGAAACAAAAGAGGCTTTTGATTAAACGGCTGAGCGAGCACACACTGAACAATGAAACAATGAAACGGAGAAAAGAAAATCATGCTGATCTAGTCTCGAATTCCTGAGGCTGGTCCCCTGTAAGAAGTGACCACGATTCAAGGTGGTTTCAGAGGAGTCCTTCTAGTGGATTCCTTGATCCCTTCCCTCTTCCCTACAGCCCTCGCTGCTGGGAACAAGAGAAACGAACATGTGCCGCAACACAGCCGAACACTGCAATGAGTAAATCAAAGAGGAGGCGTGCACGCTGACAAGAGGCACATGGATTGGAAACTGTAAAAGAGCAGCAATCTCTAACGTGTGTGTGTGTGTGTGTGTGTGTGTGTGTGTGTGTGTGTGTGTGTGTGTGTGTGTGTGTGTGTGTGTGTGTGAGGACAGTGTGGGTTTTTTTTTTTGCCTTAATGGCTTCCACTGGGAGAAAGCAACATGGCTCGATATACAATTTTAGCAGTAGTTGTGAGCTTAATGGTGTCGGTCTGACTACTTGTATCAATCTGGACCGTTCACAGTATGTTCATATGAGCATGGCAGGGGAAGTCACAGTTTTATACAATATTTCAGAATAACCTTTACTCATTTGCCAACACTTAAACCAGTAAGAAAAACCAAATGATAAATATTTACTTTCCATCCAGTCAAGCCCTTTTTAAGATGGGGTAATAAATAAATAAGGGGGACTGATTTTGATTCCTGAAACTTCACTTTCTTTAAAAAAAAAAAAAGAATCATGGGCTCACCAATTAGTTAAGATTGTATTAGAAATCAGGATTATTTTCTGTATTGTGTCGCAGTAATGCCTATTGCCTTCTTCTGTAGTTAATTTCTAGAACATTCTTTTTTGCTGAATATGAGAGGATAACAGTCAGGATGTGTCTGTGCTAGATGTTACTAACCCCTGATTACAGGTTGGCAGGTAGTTTACCACATTTGTTCTTGTTCTTGTTCTGTTCTTGTACTGTACTGCATGACTTCTTCACTGAGAACAGTCAAAGAACACGTGTGCAGTTCCAAACTATTTTTGACTAAATTAAAAAGGACTTTGCAGATTAAATTTGAACATCTCGCACAACTGCCTTCACTTCTCTTCTTAGCTCTTTCCAACCTTTTTCCCGATCACCAAATTCCCTCTCAGGCGTATCCTTCCTGTAATAGGCAAGTGTGTGTGAGAGTGTGTGTGTGCTATCTGCCAGTACAGTAATCCCATTCTCTGTTCCTCTGGTGTAATCTTGTGATTTCCTCCAGTAGTGAGGTTCCCACTCACACTTAATCATATACAAACTAGCTCTTAATGCCGGTAATCTGATGTTGGGGCTGCTCTTTGTGCAGCTTCTTTTGTATGCCTCTACCTTTGGTAACTTCTATGGTTTTCATTGCGTGTTAATATGTTGAGATAGGTGAAAGAGGAAGTGAGTGAATGCAGATGGAGACAGTGGATGACTGGGTTAAACATGTTTCATCTGAACTACATTTCCTGATAAAGGCCTTTTACCGTTTGTGTTGCAACTTTCACTAAACATGCCTTGTTTAACTTTAATCCAATTCTATATTCAGGAATAATTTAGCACACAAATTTAGATTAATGGCAGAGGGAGATGAAGCGATATAAAATGATTAACAAGAGTCGCATCCCTTTCTAGTGTTTGGATTTGATTAAATGTGAGCAAAATAAACTTCAGACACATTTAGAAGCTCTAATCCAAACTAACGGATGGATTAATGGATTAATGGATAACACTTGATTCAAAGTACCCTTACCTTTTTACTGAGTGTTTCATTTGATATTGATATACTGCATGTTTGGATATGAAATACCACCATCACCTTTCATATGTAATAATTTTAGGACCTGGAAATGCTGCCTCTTCTCATAAAAGTAGTCTCTCAAAATCTTCTTTAATCCTTATTTGTTCTTTTATTAATTTCCATTTTGGACAGGGAGATTTTGAAGGAGAGAGGCTTCCAATTCCTAATGTGATTTTTCTCTGAGGTGTTGATTCATGTAAATTCTTGTTAAATTTTTCAACCCCCACTTTTCTTTTTAGGGCATGTGCGCCGATAACTCACTCCTCTGCCAAGCAATCCTCCTTTAACATCAGCGTGTTACCCGCGGTGGTTGGTTAGTGTAACCTTCTTCTACCTCAGATGGTTTGACTGAACAGGAAGCTCAGCATACGGGGCGCAGAATGTTGTGTGAGGAAGGACGTGATCAAAATAGGGCTTGGCAAGAGCAGATGGTCAAAGATTAAAGCCTACAAGAAGACAGCTGCTTCACCTCCTCCTGGAGAGCCACGGGTTGCTTTAGAGAAGGAGGCGCACGCTCACTCACAATAATGGATCTGTGATAATCTTTGGAAGTGCCACAGTGGATAACTCACAATAAAGCTCTGTGGTATTTGGCATAGTGTGGATCCTGCTCTAAGCAGGACTTGGTGACAGTCGTACTGAAGTTTTATGATAGGATTGGTCTGACAAGAGGAGAAAAGTAGAGTAACACTTAGGATGACACAGCGTTCAAAAGGGCTCAAAAACTGCCAGATTAAAGAGTTACATGTTACAGTTACATGTTACTGGTATTATTCTAATCGACCAGAAATGTCTGTGTCTTTGTACAGTACGTGTGTGTCTATGTGTTAATGTGTGCTTCTGCTTCTGCTCTGTGTGTGGGTCTGCATGCGCGTAGGAATGAGCGTTTATGACATAACTGAAAGAGGGACGACTTGCTTCCCCCAAAAGACGACTGCCGAAAAGATGAAACGCAGCGCTTCAAAACAATGAGGGAATAATTCATGCTCCTTTTCTCGTGTCTTAACTTGTAAGCTTTTACGCTCCGAAATCCCACAGATCTCCAACAAGTTCAGAACCCGCAGATCGCACACTTTACAAAGCGTCTGGTGACACTTCCAGCAATATGGTGGTAAACTGGTAAAAGCCAGCACGCCGGGCGATGAAAAACAAGAGTCGGATGTCCGCTGTGGCCAAATGGTGATTCAGCGTTTTAGTCCTTTTTATACACGTTGTACCCTCACTGCTTGTTTCACAGCTAAAACGTCTGACATGTCTGGTTAATCCGGAGTGTAATGACCTTTGATTAACGCCGTTGTTGTTAATGGGACTAAAATGGCTCTCTGAGTATCCCTGGCGTGAACACATTTTAACATATCTCAGGTGCATTTATAACTGAAAATAATTGCCATAATGGCCATAATCTAAGACGTGTGTTAATGCAGGCAGAAAGGTGATAATGGGCCATTCACTTGAGTGCTCTATGCCTGTTTTCTCATTTAGTTGAGAAAGAAAAACAAAGATTGTTTTTCCCCTCTGCAGCGCTGTCATTCAACAGCTTGTGTGTCTGTTCTGCGAGGCAGACCTTAGGGGGCGTCGCCATCCACCTCTGTGCTCCATCGAGACGAGCCATTAAGAGGAGCAGGCCAGAAATATTAAAGCATTTCAATAAAGTCATGCCAGATGCATTTATCCTGACAGAGCGATTCATGTAAGCTTATGTTGTACGAACCTCTTTTTCGTTTTAGCGCTGCAATAACTTAATGCCCCTCGATTGACAAGATGTCTCTGATGGCTGTAGACTACAGACTGTGAAGCCTGCATGAATTCCTGAGGGAGAGATACAAAAAGGAAAAGGTAAGGAAGGCTCGGGGATATTCGTGATAAATGACCGATATCTATTTCATTTTTAAACCCCTTGTGGGAGGAAGCGGTGGGTGATGGGAATTTGTTGGGCACTGGGTGGGAAGATGGCTGTCTTCGGATCATCTCAGGGGTTTTGGCTCTCCGATAATGAGCCAGGTGAGTCCCACTATGTGCACTGCTCACACATTTAGAAATACCATGGAGGGTTTGTCCAATACTCTATCAGATTGCTATCATACTGTCTTGTACCAGGCCTGCAATTGTTAAGGATAAGGGTTGTCCAGCTGTCAATAAGTTAAGTTAATCTTAATTGTTTCTAACAATTTAACTAGCTTCCCAATAAATATGTGCTCACGTACAAGTACAATATGTGTTATTTCATTTATTTTGTATTTTACCTTTCAAATAATTTGGTATTACTGTATTATCGAGATTAAAATGGTGGTTGTAGTGTCAAATAATTTCCATTAAATTTCCTGAGGTTTTTCTCACAGAACAGTGTTTCTCCACCTGACAGGTCATTTAGTTGTATTTCCATGCCAACACACTTCTAAAAAAAAAAAATTAGGAAAACATTCAAATTAATGAAAGGAGAACTCAGCTTTGGCAGACACTTACTCCTGTACTATTTGCACATATTTAAAGTGCATAACATTCATACATTTGGCGCATACATGAGCCTTGATGCAAAAACAAGAATATTTGGGGATGAAGTGACATGATACAAATACAACACTAGAAAACAAATTAGAAAACAAATTAAATTCTATCAAAAAGGTATATCTTCCCTTTCCCTATACAAAAGAACAGATAGAAGACACATGCACAACAACTTTCCTACAGGAGAGGAGAGGAGAGGAGAGGAGAGGAAGGAGAGGAGAGTAGTTCGCTGAGCTGTGACTCACCCTTCTGTTTTTCTGGCTTCAGCCCACACATGTTTTTCTATGAGCTCTCTGCTTGGTCGTGTACTGTTGGGTGCAGAGAATGTGGCTCTATTGAAACAGCTACATCCTATAGACTTCTGACATCAGACTGGTTCCAGAAATAAACTCCCCATTCAAAATTCTACTTGTATCTTTTATTTATTTATGTATTTGCTGCTTTGCTTTACGTGACACGCTGCAGGAACACATACGCTTCTCAAAGACGCCCCGTCTCAAAGTTTGAAGGGTTTTCTTGTGTTTTGGAGGAGAGTCCACCAACACCCTAAGCCAGGGGTCCGCGACCCCTAGGGGGTCCGCGGAGGTACTGCAGGGGGTCCACGACATTTTTGGTAGATTAAACAATTTATTTTTATTTTAAATTTTTTTTCAAAACATGAATCTGTCCATTATTTGAATAGTTCAGTATTGTATGCAAGAAAACAGGTATGTTTATGCATGTCAGTGGCACTAATAGGCCATCACTCATTTTTGTTTCCACATTTATGTTTAAAATAAAAACGTCAATTTGAATAGCTTGTATGCATGATGATCATACAAGGTGTGTTTCTAAATGGCAGTGGCACGACCACCCTACTCACTGTACCTTTAAAATAAAAACATGAATATATGAACCTGTGTATTATTTGAATAGCTTAGTATTGAATGTACAATAACAAAGTGTGTTTATACAAGGCACTAGGCCTAGTTTAATATTAAACACAATTTTATACAATATATACTGTATAGAGTAGGGGGTCCCTGCTCCATCTCTCTATCAGTTTGGGGGTCCTTGGCCTGAAAAACGTTGAAGACTCCTGCCCTAAGCAATGGCAGCTGGCCTGCTGTTATCTCTGACAGCCTGCTACCTTGCTGCTGACAAGCGTTTGTTTTTTTGCTGATTTTTTCCCTAATTAACACAACATTAGCTCGAGAAGAAATATATTTCCAGCTTCTCAAACAAACAGTATACACTAAACATTAGATTTGGCATGAAACAGTGAAAGAACTATTTTGCCTCTTCAATATGTGAAGTACAGACTACTCCGGTCCCATTTCATGCCACATCATTGGGAACTGAAACACAGAAAATCTGGTAGCATTATAAACAAACCTCCACGGCTTCAAGATATCAACTGCTGAAAAAAGTAACTACTAAAAAGTTACATTTCTTGAGAGTGTACAGTAACTGTAACTATCTGTGTCAAGCTCATAATTTAGATTTAACTTTTGTTCAAACCGACATGAATGAAGAGGATGGAGGTTCAGTACGCTACAGATAGCAGTGTTTGAAGCACAACACGACACTGAACAAACAGTGCTCACGTGACTGAGCTGTGTAGCAGGTACAGATCTGTGAATGGACAGAGTGGATACCCTTCAGCAGCAGCTGAGCCATAGCACTCCTGAACCACAGCCAAAAATGGAAGTCACTGAGCTCCGACTTGTCAATGCGATGGGCTCACTCCCTGACAGAACTTTAAAGGACACAATTACTGAGGTCAGCGATATGCAGCCCATCAGCATTTTAACGCCGCTCTAGGATTACCACTCACACTTTTTATTTTCTTTGATGATGGAACAATCGGGAGATTTTCATTTTATGGATATGAGACGATGGTAAGACTCAAAGGTAAAACATGACGTTTGACAGGTCGTTTGTTCAGTGAAAATACTGGATTTGGGAACTTTAAAAAGAAGTTTAGTCCACTTTCTCAAAAAAAAGAGCAAAAGGGCATATCTGACCTTCATTACCACTTCAAGTAAGACAGATTCCATGAATACGTTTATCTTTTCTTATATTAAATCTTTTGTGAACCATCTAACTTGTGAAGAACTGACTAAGTCACAGACAGTGATGCTACTAATGGTTTGCCTTTAGTAACTGACCCTGACTGAAAAAGAAAAGCTACAGATGTCAATACCACACGGGCATTTTAGACACAATCTTAACTACACACTCCTAAAAATCTATTATACTGTATAGTGACCAAAACGCCTGTGCTGATCTCGGGTGGAGACGTTAAATTGCAGCCATGTAGGTATCCTTGGCCCTCTGCCCTCTACTGAAAAACTGAATATAAGCAGCCAGCTAATGCACAATGCCAAGCACTTCATCAACCACATGCTAGTTGTTTATGGTCCCTGTATTTCACCTGTTTTTTTTTATTTACTGTCCCTACCCTTGAAAAGAGGACAGGTGCGAAGATAAGCGAGTTAATCCTGGATCTCAGCACTGGAGTCAAGGCAGTTTGCAGTCACTCGATGACTCGAAGCAATTAATAGCTGCCTTCAATCAATACTGTCAACAGAGCATGTTCAACACATGCACACGTCATGTACACGCGTCTTTAAGAAAATAACTTCTCAGACGACTGAAAGAGTCACATTTGGATACTGTAAGTGAGTTACACAAATAATTGTTTAAACAGAATATCTTTGGGTTTAGCACTGTTGTTAATGAAAACACGAGCAATTTGAAGATGTCTCTTTGGGCTTAGAGAAATTGTGATTTTTTTTTTGGATCAGCCACCAAACAGGACAGGAACAAACTACAACAGACACTCGGGACTGCTGAAAGAAGTCATCTCTGTATACTGTACATAATCATAATGCTGTCCTTGTTCTCAGCTGTTATTGCTATTCCTGTGAAAGTACATCAAGTAAGATGCAAGAAAACAGCGTCAAATTCCTTGTATGTGCACACGTACTTGGCTCATTAAGGGGATCAAATGATTAATAGATAAAAGACAACAATCAGCAGATTAACCAATAAAATGGAAATAATAGTGAGTTTCAGCCCCAAGCTAGTTGACACCTGAGCGTTAGCATAAAGCACAGGAGCATCCTCTCACTCCTGCATAAGCAGGTTGACCAACAGGCTAATCTTCCAACAACCTGGAGCGCTTCACTATAGGCAGAGAGAAGGTGGGGGGGGGGATTGGCAGCTAGCTGGCCGACATGCTGGGTTGAGTGTGTGTTGGTGCTACTGCCAAAGCTCCCACTGTCTCTCTTCTTCCATACAAAGAGCTTTCACATATTACATCCCTCTCTCTAACACACACACACACACACTCACACACACACACACACACACACACACACACACACACACACACACACACACACTCACACTCACACACACACAGAGCCTATACGTCAATCATTGAATGTGAGAAGCGAGGACCTTAGGCTACATCCACGTTTGTGTATTTTTGAGTGTGTGTGTGTGTGTGTGTGTGTGTGTGTGTGTGTGTGCTCGGCTGACTAAGTATCTTTGTAGGAATCAGGATTAGGTTGCCTCACTGACACACTGGATTTATGTAAAGCTGACCTACAGTATGTGGCTCCACACTAGTGGGACCCGGCCTGCTGCTGCAGTGCTACCTAACCTCGCCGGGACACCTCTGCCTGAACCGCTCAGTCTGAGAGCCGACCGTACTGAAGACTATGAACATAATCAAATTGGCGATTGTTTCCTTTTAGATACCTTTCCAAGAAATGTAGAAGTCATATTTTACTGGCCATGTACAGTTAATCCACTCAGTTAACAACAGTCCTTGAGTCCATTAGGGCATGCAACACATGGTCAGAAACATAATCCTAAATTGAACCTAATTGTCCAAACTATGTTATCAGGAGCTGAACACAGAGGTGAATGCAACATGTATTACCCAAACTATCCATGATCTATGGATATAAGCATGTCTACTGGCCTTGGTATATACATGGTCTTTATTGTCTCTTTCTATTTTTGTGTTTCCCTTATCAGCAATGTGGTTGGTGAGTGAAATGTTACTGAATAATTGCCAAATCTACAATAATTTTTCAAGTTTCAATCCAATGTTTTCACTGAGGTGAGTATCTAGAAACAGGCACATTCGGCTACATCCACACTACTACGTTTATGTTTAAAAATGCATTATCTTCGCTACATTTATGCCTAGCGTCCACACTACTCCGGCATTTTAGAACCCTTAGACTGAAGCCGTTTCAATTCTAAAACTTCAGGGTTGCGTTTTACGGAGTCCTTTAAAAATGATGGCTGTCTTCTTCATTGGGTGTCATCAGTTCTGACGTGATTTGTCACGCAACTATCACGTGATCCTTCAACAGCATCAGCCCCGACTACCAGTGGTTCATTTCAACATAGATAACGAATTTCCAGTGTTGCATGGCCTTGTTGTCTGTGCTGCATTTTTATAATGCTACCACTGCCTACCTAGGAAGGATTTAGCTAAATTATTTCTTTTATATGCAAATCCATTCTTCAAGGACAAAAGGGCTTTATTAACAGGCAGAGCCCACTTCTAACGACGCTAAAATCCGCAGGCTGACACTCAACTTGAGCTTAATCTAATCAGAAGAAAATCCTATACATCCGCATCCATCGACATTACTATTGTACAAATTGATATCGTTTGGTATCGCAGCAAACATCCATGAAAAAAAAGACCTTCCCTCCAGTGCTCTGGTTCATCTTCTGATTCCTCGCTCTGATGGCTGACTGACAGTCTTTCAATCCAACTTCCTGCTTCATCGACCGCACACAACACAGGCGCTGATTCATTAGCTCAGGTATAGACCACCCATGCGTCACCTCGGAGTCTGCGCCTTCAGCTGATGTCTTTGCACCTGATGAATACTTAATGAATATACACTTGCTATCCGATTAGTTCCCCAAGTCACAGTTTTTGGTACACTCTCTGGTAAAGAACAGGTACCTCCCATCTCAGAGGTTTTACCACCAAAACACAAATTAGTAAACTCAGCCTGCTCAGTCTACCTTGTCACTTGCACTAAGTTTCACAAAATCTATATGAAATATTCAGTGCTAAAAGGGGTATTTTTACAGTAACATGCATACACACATATACACAGTCATAGAGTTGCTAACACAAGATGCTGCTGTTAATGCACTTTAGAGGTTGCAAACAATAATCTACAGATGGTTTGGTTGTGAAAAACAAAACCTACGACATGTAGATCACAGAGGCGTCATGTCAGAAGACAAATCAGAAGATTCAATGTGTCAAAAAAAGCATGCAACAAACAAACTAAATTCCACATGTTTGCTTGTAGCCTCTCCTGTGTCCTTCCTCACAGTCGCCCTAGAAGCATGTAATAGCCAGAAAAAAAAATCAATCAAGAGCTGAATGTGCTCCTGTGCGTAAGTAACACTTACAGCAGGCAAAAAAAAAGCAAACCCAATACATTGATAGGCGACCGGCCATGGTCTTCAAGGAGCACGAGCCCACTCCCTCAGCGAGGAGGAGCTGCTTGTCTCACCATTCATGACTCAATGCACCCCAGCCTCATCCTGAACGCATCAGGCATTTCAATGGATCTGCAAACTGTAGGCAAGTGAATGTGACAGAGGGAAATCAATAGCCAGCCCCCTTTTATGCAAATGACAATCGAACGGAAACCTGCATGCACTGAATAAGACATCTATCATGTTTAGGTTGGTTCACTATGTAATGTCCATTCAGCGTGAGGTAAACGACCTCTGAGGTGTAAGAAACACAGACTGGTTCTTTAGCTGCATTTGCTGAGCTGGGTTTATGATGAAGCCTTTGGGTTCAATTAAGAGATCAGTGTCCTAATGCAGCCAAATTTAACACCTGATTTATAATGGATTCAAATCACCCCAACAACATATATGCAGCAACTGAAATGTGATTGTTTTACATTAATCCCATGGTAATGATGACAATAACAAACATGAACATATTAGGCTTAAAATTGTGTAATAAATCAGAGAGGGAGCAGCCCGGCAATATGACTCAGCACCTATATTTTTGCACCGCTCTTACAAAGTCACAAAGCAGCGTTGTTCAGATTATAAATCACGATTACATTTCCATAAAGCCATTTTCTCAATGGCGTTTTTTTTTTCTCACAGTGACCTCATGTTATAGCTTTCTATAGTGTATTACAGGAACACTACAGCCTGGTATAGCCTTGCACTGCTACCGCAGCAAGGCAAGTTCCCGCAGTGACCGCAATAGGTAGAGCCTGTATGTAGCACAATGCAGACATTATCCATGCAACACGTTAACGGAACACGCATGTAACTGCGTAATTGGACCAATAATAGCCGAGGCAATCAATATGGCTTACCTATGTAAAGAGATGTGGTTCCTAGATCTGTTGCTCATCAGCTGCTATTTGATATGAGACTTATTTCCGCAACATTGCTCATTTAAAACCTGACTGATCGCAGAGATGAGACAGAACAGACTCATAAGACCCCAGACTCAGCTCTACTGTAGGCGAACAATGCGCCCTTTCTCCAGAGGGGCACCTCATCATTTCAGCTTCAATGGTCATTCAATGTCGGGTGTAAATACTACCCCTGACCGTCAATATCACAACCTGTTGTCCAATCATCACCATGCATACACATTCTCTAGTATCATCGATCTGTTATAGAAATAAAGAAGCCCTTTTTTTCTTTTACCTGTTCGGTGCCGTGTCTGTCAGTGCAACTCCGGGTCTGTCGGACACAGAGGCTCCGCAGCCTACATTTACCGTAACGACTGTACTAGTCGCGCCGTGGCGTTTTTTGTTTTTTTTTACTCTGCTCTAGTAATTACGGTGTTGTGCTCCACAGGTTTTCAGATCCGTGCACGTTTTGATAGTCTGTTTTACCGTTTAGTCGAAAAAACGAAAATAAAGAAATACCATGGTATTCTCGTTTTTCGCTTTAAACCAAAAACGGAAATGCGCCGTGGTATTTCCGTTTTTGGTGTCTGAATTCAAAAACGAAAAAACGAGAGAACCAAAGTCAAATAACGAGCCGAATTTTGTTTTTGCAAATCCCCTGTTTGTTGTTTCCTTTAAAACGAGACGCAGAGCACGACAGGTAAACCGGAGAGAACAATATTTCAAAATAAAAGTGAAGGCAATATGACCTATAGGCCTACAAGAAATACTTATACATATACCAGCACATACCAGAGTAACATTAGAAGAAAATACATTAATGAATATAAATAAATAATCCTGGGCCGATGGGAGTGTGTTAGCAGCAGTAGTTGACTACATGCAGTTTAATATGAATTTATTCATAACCTCCTGGTCCATATATGGTGGACAACTAATCATTCTCAATGCATTGGTTAAAGCAGTTTACATAGTCTTATCTTTTCTGACAGACTTGTTCTTTAAGTTAACACTTGCTAGCTCCCCTATGAAGGTTTCTGTCTGGCTTTTATTGAACAGGATGTTCCTCTAACAATTACTATAGTTGCAGTTTCTGCACTTACAAACTGTTTCCTATGCTGACTGACAAATATCAGAGTAAGTTAAACCCCAAATGAATTAATTTACTTATCTTTTCCATTCAGTACAACAGAAGCACATATGATTACATAATGATAAATGATAGAAAAACACATAAAGGCTATCATCATTAAATTGACTAAATATATGAGATTACATGTAAAGAATATATCGATATCTGAGACCAAAACACTCTTAGCTCAATATAAGGAAAGAAATCCAACTCATCAAAGACAATGAAACTTAAATGAGGATAAAACATATGAATAAAAAGTAAATTACACTTTAAGATAGCACTTTCTATATGGCTATAGATTACAAGAGTCCTGTTTCATATTTGTCAGTTTGGTGTGAAAACCAAAATATGCCTAAAAGTATCCAATGTCTAAGTGTCAGCCAGATGTCCAAACCACAGAACGTTGCTGTTGCGCTTTTTAGGGTCTCGTATCTCGCTCCTTAGGAAGTAATGTGTTATAGCATCAAAGTTCATCTGCTGTACACAGCAGTACCACACAGTTTTATTCTGTTTCAAGTATTTGTTTAATCTTCAATTTAATAGGGGAATTAATCAATTGGTGAATCTATTATTTAATTAGAAGAATAGAGAGATCTGTTTTGGGTGTGGTCACTTTGGACATTTTTGGTGGATACCTCAACAATAGTCTGTGACGTGTGACAGTTTATAAAAGAAAATTAAATCTACTCAAACTGAGGATGGATTCAGTCCTCTCTCCGACCATGGAAATGTCACTGAGGACAATCATTTTTGGACAGAAGGGTGCTGTGTTTTGGAAGGAAGCTCTTGTAAGCCAAAGCTGTGATGAAGGAAATCATGTGAGCAGATTAACTGCAGACTGAAAAATCAAAAGAATTGAGATACAGCAATACAAGTCAAATACAGGAATGTAATCACAATGCAATGCCACCACTAATTCTGAAGGTTTCTGCTTTTAGGGGAGTATTTGACTTGTGCTTGACATGTTTCTCTCTCATATTACAGTCGCAGTTTTCAACAGCTCTCTTCCCAAAGCAGGCTTCTGCAGACCAGTGTTATTGGATGGGAACTTAATTTTACGAGACAGTGCCATGCTGGTGTGTCCAACATGCTAAAGAGCTGGTAGTCTGTTGCACTGGTTCCCAACACAATATTTCGGTCTGATGGTCTGCATCCGCCTACAGCTCCAGAGGTCAATCTGAGGGGTCACGAGACAGGTAACATGGTAGTAAAGAAGAAAAGAGAACCAATTCATCTGGTTTTTGCTCTTGTCTTGTGAGATTAGTAAAAAAAACATAAAATATTCTGGAATCAAACTTTCTGTATCCCAATGGCAATAAAACTGAAGTCATTTTATTTGGACCACAGCATTTGACCAACATATCTTCTCATCTTGGCCCTTTGACCTCTTCTGTTCCACCATTCAATTCAGGATTTAAGTGTTAATTAAATCAATGAGGTAGTTAAATTAGGCTTAATGTTCAATAAGAATAAACCAAACGTCTTTTTATTTTTCAATTGTCATTATTTATCGCCTCATGATCATGAACACATGCTCACTCTTCCATGTAGGTATGTTGAGTTCTTAAATGACACAAATATAACAAGTAAATACATGATGTACACAACTAATGCAAATTAACCATAAACATCAAATATCAGATGAAATAATCAGCATTGAATACATCTGTATCAATAACCTAGATAATTAACAAAGGCACAGGTAAATATGACTAAATCTATGGTTTAAATACACCAATACTGCCACCTGGTGGTAGAAAGGGTGAACACTTACTTTGCGTGTCCTTACAGGCTACACTCTGCGTTCACTAAACGTTCAATCAACTGCACAAAACAGTGGAAAAACAAATATCAGTGTCAACAGCAACAATTCTGTGAACACAAAGATGTCTTTGATTAAACTATATTACGAACTGTATTACATCAAACAATGCACCGATTAATCGAAGTTTATTCTTGCTGTGTACATGGATAAATGAATATTAAACTGCATGTAATCAACTACTTCTGCTAACGCACTCCCATCGGCCCAGATGTATTTTCATTAATGTATTTTCTTCTAAAGTGGTTTATTTAATTATATTCATTCATGTATTTCCTTCTAGCGTTACTCTGGTATGTGCTTGCATCACAGAATAAGAATGTCTTGCATACGGTCATTCCATTGCCTTCACTTTTATTTTGAAATATTCTCCATATTTTTCCGGTTTACCTGTTGTGCTCTGCGTCTCGTTTTAAAGGAAAAAAAGGGAAGGAAAAATGCAATTCCAATTGTGTTTACTTCAAATATATTAATAAAGAATACATTTACACAGAACAGTATGCCTTAACAATGACTACACTACATCAAATTCAGAAACTTCAAGGTTACACTAAGTGACCAATTTACCTTAAATTTCAGATTAAAATTAAAAGGAAATTGACCACAGTTCAAAACTAATTTCACATCAGATTAATAGTAAAACACCTCAGAGTGTCAATTGTGGATAATCAGAACATTTTGATGTAGTATTTCTAAATTAAAGCCCTTCAAAATCTCCTTCATGAGCCAACTTCCTTATAATTTCAGTTTAACTTTTAAAAGAAATGGTCTATTTTTACATAATAGTTTCAATTTAGGTTAATAGTACACTACCTCAAAGTGTCACTCATGGATAATCAGGACATTCTGATGTAGCATTTCAAAATTATAGCCCTTCAAATTCTCCTTCATGAGCTAACTTCAAATCACATTCATGAGACAATTTGTCTAATTTCAGATTAGATTTTAGAGGAAACGGTGCATAGTTACAAAATTATTTCACGTGCGGGCTGGCTTGACTGTGCTCAGCTGCTTTTCAACCAGAATTTCAGAAATCCACAAGTGCTGCCAGCTATTGCTAGCTAAAAACAAAAACACATTTTTCAAATACAAAATACAACCCTCCCAGTTGTTGTATTTGAACGCTAATGTCGTATTCTTTCAGTGACTGCCCGTACATTTTAGCTGTAACTTAATGAAGTTAATTGTAAGTCGCTTTGGATAAAAGCGTCTGCTAAATGACTGTAATGTAATGTAATGTAAAGTTACTAATCAATGGAAGTCAACTTCACCTGGCCTCCCTCTGACGTGAACACGCGGACGTTTACCGTAACACCTGCAGGTGGCGCCCTTTTCTGGTTGGTTCATTTCCGGTTTTGTATTATAATTTTCGATGCCAATAGTGAATTTTTATTGGATTTTGTGTTATTTCAGAAAATAAGCTCTGTGGCAAACATAAACATTTATTTCTGAAACTTACAGGTTTTGTTCAGCAAGATAATTCTCACAATAAACACCTTTGTTTACATGAGACTTTAAACAAAATACACCACAGTCAGGTGAGTGTGAGTGTTCATGATGAGCTGTAAAGGCGGTCTAGTAAGTGTGAGGATGTTTGGTATTCTCATTAGGCCACTTAGTCAGAAACTGTCTTTTAAAAGACACGTTCAAGACGATGTATATACTGACATTCTCTGTACCGTACAAAACGTTAACATCCACAGACCTTATTTCAGGCATCTAACCAAACAAATTAATTAAATTAAAGGGAAAAATAGATAAATATATGAATAATAATAAGACTGCACTCTTCCATAGTGGCTCTAGGGGTCATCATCAGTTATTCATCAGCTCTAAGGAAATAATGTGATACTAGTATCCAAATAGCAACAAATTAAAACCATTTTCTCTGTTGGCCTATACTACAAATCCAACCCCTATCCTGTCCAATGAAAACTATGTATCTTCAAATTCGTTGATTTTGAATGTGACGGGCTGTGATAAACGGATGAGATGTTTCTTTCTGGGTTGAAAAAAAAGGTCCTACTTCTTAAGCTAAATAAATGATCTAAAAAGCTTGAATCAGCTGAAAAATGCATCATCACAAAGCTGAAAGCAGGGCTGTTATTCTGAGCTCAGGAAAAGTTGACTTTTTAGAGATACGTGGTTCTCACAGGACAGAGATGCTACAAACATATGATGATCTTATAGAATATGATGCATTGCTGTAGTTCAAACTACCCACCAGTATAAAGGAGTTAAACACATCTACAGCAGTAATATGCAAAATGCACATTAATGCGACAGTAATATCAATCCAGTAACATCATAATTAACCAACATTTTCCTGCTCAATTACTTTACTTTGCTACTTAAGCCTTCTTTTGCTACTTAAGCCTTCTTTTGATACTTAAGCCTTATTTTGCATTCTGTTGCCACTTCGCAGAGTTCCTTGCAATCTCAATTATTTATGTTTTTATTGAAGGACAAAATCAACATCTTAGATCTCACTACTTTTGTGAGTTTATTTTGAGTTTAGTTTGTGACTGAGGACTGTCATTATCCCATTGATATTGACAAAATGCCCATCCCTGTTTCTGGTGGGGGATAAAGAGTTCCTCACAGAAAATCTTTGCCCTGCGCAAAAATGATACGACGTTAGCATAACAAATTAATCTGGCTAAGTATCAGAGAGGCCTTTAAGGAGTGGGCTCCACTTCAGTAACTGTCTACTCAAGAATCACTAATAACCAGTCAAAACGTTCCCCAAAGTAGCCTTATGAGAATTAATGGAAGACATGACTGGTAATGAACCACAATATAGATAACTCTGTACACTGAAATACCAGATAAATAGATAAATAAACACATTAAAAAAAGAAAAGTAATGCTTTTCAAGTGAAATTTCAAGTGAATATTATGGTTGACAAATGTCGTTGTTGTTGTTGTTGTTGTTGTTGTTGTTGTTGTTGTTGTATGTATATAAAATTATCTCTAATTCTAGTATAGACACTTAGTAAATAAAGCTTATATCTTATCTTTATCTTAATCAGACATATTTTACTTGGCAATAATTTGATTTTGTAGTAATACAAAATACATACAGATTAAAATAAAATAACCCATTTAATAAAGTGTCGTGTACGAGTGTGGAAGGGAGATTACACGAAATTAATTTTTAAGTAATCACTCAGAATCAATGAATTTCCAGTCTATGTGGCGGAATAGCGCTATACATATCGGACCAATCAGTGAGCCACATTTGCAGACCCCCGCCCAGCGAATCACGCCCCTCCGGCTTGGTGGGCTTGTCTGATTGGTGGTTCGTTTTTTTTCCGCTCTTCTCTGATTGGCCAATATCTTGTGCGGTCGGGATCCGGGTACCTGCCGCACCTCTGCCAGCATTAGCCACTTTCGCCTCTCATTCGGGCATCATTCCGTCTCCTCAACCCGTCTCCGACTGTGCCGTGGACCTTTAAACCAAACAAGGTAACGCGTCTGTAACATATAGATACATTGTAGCTTGCATCGCAGAATGAAGTGGTGGCGACGTAACGTGACAGGGAAATGTAATGTGCTGCTCGACTATATTATCTCATCGCCTCGATACACTGGTTAGCCGCAGTCGTGCTATAAGGTGGTCAGCAAGGCCCATAGTCTAAGAAAACTCCTTCCCGTGTTCGTGTTATTTATTGATAGGCCTATGTTTGTAAAAACCTGCACGTTATACGCCGTGTTGAGGGGTTACATTCCTCGTCTGACCCGCTAGCAGACTGCCTCTGGCTGCTCAGCAGTCACCTCCCCATCATACGACGTTTCTGCTTTTATGCAACTTTTACACAACGTCCTCTGTAACGTCACCACAATAAGATGGAGTTCTGCAAGTTGTAAAACTTTGAAACTGTCGTAAAATACCAACAATCAAGTTACCATCCATAAAGATTTTCACAGAGAAACAAGGATGAACATTTAAGTGAATAATAGAATAAGATGATGGGCACTTTAACTTGTTCTATTAATGGGTATTAAATCGTTTGTTGGCATTGGTGAGCCGTATGCTGCAGGGTTTTTCGTTTGGCCCATATTTAAGAGGATTATGGAGTATATCAGGTGGGGTACTGGTCTGACTACTCCTAGTGTATTTTTTGAATGAATTAATTCATTGAGTCTGCAGTGTTCTGTAGAGAGGAACAACCACAAATATGCTTGATTGTCCTTTGTTGTTGTTTTTTGTGCGATCATTTAACAATTTACTATATGACACCAACAAAAGTTTTTCCCTTCAAGCGTTTTATTTCGTCACACCAAGAGTATGACAAAGTTATTCAATATTACAGTGAATTTTGCTGTGACTAACATGTATGTTATTATAGCTTGATACAATCCCTCAGAGATTCTCTTTCTGTCTCTCTTCTGTGCTGTAGTCCTCCGTCATTATCCTAAATGTCTGTGTGTTTGTCCCCTTGTGTGTCGTAGGACTCAAACATGTCTCAGAAGATCAAGGCAGGCTCTGTGGTGGAGATGCAGGGAGATGAGATGACTCGAGTCATCTGGGAGCTCATTAAGGAGAAGCTCATCTTCCCGTATCTGGAGCTCGACCTGCACAGGTGAGCACTGAGACGACCACAGGGCATCCAGACCAACTGATTGGTCTTCCTAAACATTCCTTACCAAAATCATTTTCAATAATTAATAGGTGCATCCGTTTCTTCATTTTGACCCTGTAGCTCCTCTTATCTCCTGCATGGACTTTGTCCCGAGTTGTATGTTATTTGCGTGACCTTTTTTTATGTGACGTTCAAGTCCCCACAGCCCTCTTAACGAATCATATCTTCCGGCTTCGGTGGGGAGAGATAGCCAGCACTTTGGACTTAGACTTCCTTTTTTTTTTAGCTAGATGAGATTACATAATCATCACTTCTTGTAGTGCATTGTAAAAAGTTAATGATTTATTGGGCAGCAGGCTTTGGAAGCACACCTTTGATTAACATTGTGTAATAAATACTCTGTTTGTATGAACATATCTCAGAAAGCAGGACTGTCTGATTTCAGGCCACAAGTAAAACAAACTAACCAATTGGCATCGAGACCTCATCAGGACATTTTCTTAAATTTATGAATCTCATTTTAAACTTTAAAACCACTTGTAGGGAAATTGATAGTAATTGCAGGTATAAAAAGGGTAAATGTGTGTGTGTGTGTGTGTGTGTGTGTGTGTGTGTGTGTGTGTGTGTGTGTGTGTGTGTGTGTGTGTGTGTGTGTGTGTGTGTGCTTTCAGATAAAAGCATGTTCAGGTTTTCTAAGTGTTACAGGTTGAACAGACATAACAATCAATTGCTTAAGAACAAACTGGGACATCATACTTGTTAAAGTTTTCTGTTCCGGTCTCTCTTCTCGCAGTGGTTTGTACTTGTAGAGTATCATCTTGTTGTTGAGGGAAGGGAAGAAGTGAAGTAGGTAAAAGGTCACGGCTGCTGTCAAACAATGCCAACGCGTTTCAGAGACAGCTCGTACTTGAAGGGAGTGATAAGCACTGAGCTCAATCGAACTGTATACTTCCTCATCTTACTGGTTTGTTGTTCGGTTCTTTTTGCACAAGTGTAACAAGTGGAGCAGCTTTTCCAGTTATCTTGGCCATGGGCCAGTCGTCATTGCACAATCGATTCCTTGTTTCCTTTGTCTTTGTGTTGCTGGCTGGTTTTGCAGATCCCCTTCTCTCTTATGGGAGTAACCGGCCTGTAAAGAGCACAGTACTGTGAGAGAAGTGGGGCAGGAGGCCAATGGCTATTCTTGATGCGAACACTGTGTCGGGTCTTCCAAGAAATTAAAATTAGCGGAGATGTGGAGTGAATAAAGCCCCAGTTGAGTTATTCCTCAAGCTCACACACTCTCTTTCACGACTTATTAACGTCGTTCGTGTCCTTTGACGTGGTGATTATGTTGCACATTGCAGCCAGTGTCCTGTAACCTTCACAGATTAGCTTGTAGCCAACTAAAACAGTGTCATATGTTCACTTTTAGTGCTTAGTTGTGCTCCAGGATGTTTGTGCAACTGAAGCATAGATAATCACTGTCCTTCTGGAAACGGAGCGCTCTGGTTTATGGCGTCCCATGCCTCTGCTGTCGAGACAGTGAATGGTCTCCATGTCTGGTCCATTTCTTCTCCTTTCATCTCTGCATATCCTCAAACTTAAAGGCACACAAATATGAATCTTTTGGACTACTGACTAAAACATCTCTGTAGCATTTAGTATCAAAAAATGAACAAGTAATTGAATATTTGACAGATTGTTAGGCTTGTTTATTTGGATCAGATATTTCCAGCGTTTCTAACGTTTGACAATATTTTACTAACAGGAGGCCAAGTTATTTATGAACATGTCTGTAGAATTAAGACATGTTCATAAGGCTGAAACTAAGTATTGAAAAAAAAAAAGCATTGTTCTGGTATCGTAGGAATATTAGTGGGTCAGGTTTAGAACATTTCAACACATTTTCAGGATATCACGGATGCTTTCTCTCCGGTTCTATGAATCCAAACTCTAACCTCTCCGTCTCCTCCTGTGAAGCTATGACCTCGGCATTGAGAACCGGGACGCGACAGACGACCGGGTGACTGTTGAGGCGGCGGAGGCGGTGCGCCGTTACAGCGTGGGCATCAAGTGCGCCACCATCACGCCGGACGAGAACCGCGTGGAGGAGTTCAAGCTGAAGCAGATGTGGCGCTCGCCCAACGGCACCATCCGTAACATCCTGGGAGGCACGGTGTTCAGGGAGCCCATCCTCTGCAAGAACATCCCCCGCCTGGTGCCCAGCTGGGTCAAGCCCATCATCATTGGCAGACACGCCCACGGAGATCAGGTACGCTATTGGTTCATGGCTTTAAATACTATTCAACTGCAGGACTACAGATGAGAGGAGCAACGGTAACTGTGCAGCACTCATGTGAAAGTCTTTATCTATGTGCGAACACCAACACCCTTTTATTATTTGACAAAACCACTGCTGTTACTGAAGCATCATTTGCTGTGACTGCTGGGTTTGCGGTTAACTCTTGAATGAGCTCGGTGAGTTAAAGTTTCCTCAGACATTGTAGGGTTGTCAGGAAGGGACTTGGTCAATAATTATATTTCATGGGCCGCGCTTTGGACCGTAATGTACCGCCTCTACAGCCTGGACAAGTTGCAGCAACGCCACAGAACTAAATCATAAGTTAGCTCGAGGCGCTGTGCCAGAGTCAACAGTCCACTCTGCAGAGAGTTATGCAGGTGAAAGGTCAAATGGCTGCTTGTTACATTACATCCCATGGATGTCAGCGGTATTCATATTATGTACCCTGCTGGTGATGACAGCCTAGTCCTGCCGAGGTGTTTGTGACTTGGGCATCGTCATTTAACATTTGATGTCACTCCGTTTTATAGAACGGGGTTCACACCTCCCTAAAGCTGTCTGTAACGGCTGTGCGGTTAGGTGGGTGAAACGGCAACGTTGCAGTAGTATTAAACTCTTTTGTGTTTCTCAATGTGCTCCCCACAGTACAAAGCCACAGACTTTGTGGTGCCCGGGCCTGGGAAAGTGGAGATGACCTACACACCCACAAACGGAGAGCCGGTTAAATATGTCATCCATGAGTTTAAGGGTAAGAACACATCCAGCCCGCTGCACCGTCACGCTCCAGACCCCACACACCACATGTGAAAGAGCTGATAATAATACAAGCCCTGTGGGAGGGGAAGTGGCTCAGGAAACAATTGGGACCGTTTACTAGATACTAGACGCGTGTGCAGACACACGAGCATCAGTCTAAAGTGGGAAATATCGTAGAGCAAAGATGTCTGATGTCATAATGTGAATGCGTAAACGAGTGTCAGTCAATATAACTGGACTGGCAGCACATTTAGCGTTGTGTTCACATTGAAAATATAAGATACGGCTTATCTGTATGTGTCAATCCTGTTCCTACTCACCTGTTGTGTCACTCAAACCCAAACACTGAGCTCACTGACAATAGATTAGAAAGGTGGAGTAATGGAGACTAGCAGCAGGGAATTTATTTTTCCTTTATCAGTGTCAATTTTGAAAGAGTGTTATATTGTTTGTTCATACTATACTGCATACTGAAGTAACGAACACACCTGCACAAATAAAGGTTTGCATATGTCACAAACCGGGCCGAACGGCCATGACAAAAAAGGGAGATGCATTCAATGAAGCAGTTTAACAATTATTTACTAGATTTAAAGTAACATAACAGTGACATGTGAAGTCGGTAATTTCAGCAGTGTAAGTGAGTGGGTGCGTGGAAAGTGTATATGCAGTGTTGTATAATGTAGAAACCAACCAAAACTAAAATGGGTGTCTCGGGTAGGAGAGAGAGGGCCAGCTGAGGATCCAGAGGGTTTTTATAAAGGGTGCTCTGGCACACAGGGCCAGTGTTGTTAATGGCCTCAGGTGTTTACATTCTGCCTGACGGTCCTCTGCCACACCCACCTCCACACCTGCAAGGAAAGCAGCCAAACATAAGACGGGGGTCCCACAGGACCACAACAACAACAACAACAAACAAACCAGGAGATAAACAGTTATTTTTCCAATTCCTCAAACTGGTGCTTCTGGCAAATGGCTGAACAACCCTTTTAACCTCAAGAGGGTCCCTACATTTTTTCAGCTGACCAGACAACTTACTGTGTATGTACACCTCAATGTGATGCTATTGCACAGCGTATGTGACCGTGCGATACTTAATGTTGTGTTTGTGTCCGTCCAGGCTCGGGTGGTGTTGCGATGGGGATGTACAACACGGACAGCTCCATCACAGACTTTGCCCACAGCTCCTTCCAGATGGCTTTGACCAAAGGCTGGGCTCTCTACCTCAGCACCAAGAACACCATCCTGAAGAAGTACGACGGTCGCTTCAAAGACATCTTCCAGGAGATCTACGAGAAGTAAGGACTTTTAAGTCACATGCACACTTTCTCTCTCTCTCTCTCTCTCTTTCACAAGTACACACACTTTTATACCAGAGATCGCAACTTTAACGCGTTGTCCACCTTCTTGTGTGTCCAGGGAATACCGTGCTAAATTTGAGGCCAAAGGCATCTGGTACGAGCACCGTCTGATAGACGACATGGTGGCCCAGGCCATGAAATCTGAGGGAGGCTTCATTTGGGCCTGCAAGAACTACGACGGAGACGTACAGTCTGACTCCGTGGCACAAGGTCAGTAGAAACAACACCATCGCATCAGTTATGTGAATAAATATGTAGAAACATTCTTCAAACTCCTGCAAAACTGCATCGTAATAAAGAAAACAGAGAAAGCTGATTCTTTTTATTTGTTTTGCCTGTTCTGGTTCAAAGATCTTCTGTTGTTAATGTGGTTTTGTGTCACTCGGTTTCAGGCTACGGATCCCTGGGTATGATGACCAGTGTGCTCATCTGTCCTGATGGACGCACAGTGGAGTCTGAGGCCGCCCACGGCACAGTGACTCGCCACTACAGACAACACCAGCAAGGGAAGGAGACCTCCACCAATCCCATCGGTACAAACATGAGCATTTACCCAGACATAACCTCCAAGAAAAAACAAAGGTTCTATTAATGTAATCATTCTTTATAATGCATGCATTTTGTGTAATATAATGTATTTCCCCCTTCTCTGTGTGTTTGTGTGCTGCAGCCTCCATCTTTGCATGGACACGGGGCCTGATCCACCGGGCAAAGCTGGACAACAACGCAGAGCTGCGAGTGTTCTCTGAGGCGCTGGAGGCCGTTTGCGTCGAGACCATCGAGGCTGGTTCCATGACCAAGGATTTGGCTATCTGCATCAAAGGCCTGCCAAAGTTAGTCTCTTTGTTATTTATCTAACGCTCAATTTGTTCTGCGTTTTTCCACGTCAGGTGTCAGGATTTTACCCACTTTCTTACCGTCGTCTAAAGCTGTATGCATCATTCAATATCTGACACTTAAATATGGCCTTTGTTGTATGAAATAGTGAATGCATCTTTTGTGCAGAAGATTAATATCATAAATGTCTTCTATTGCGCAAATGCCGACGAAGAAACCTGAAACCTGTTTTGCCAGAACGGAGAGTGAGAGTTTTCATTAGCATAGTGAAAGTCTTGACAGCTAACATGGTGGAGCGTTTGCAGTTTTTGGATCTTAACGGGACCCTGGAGCTTCTTCCAATTATCTAGCAAAAAACCCCATGAGATATTATTGTGTGTTTTACAACCACTAATGCTGTGTCAGCCACTGTCTGTTACAAGCAAACAAGCTAACGAACAAGATAAACAAGTAACAGACGTCAACTTAAACTACCATAGTCGCCCGTTTTGGTGCTCAACAGACACTCAGGGTCAAACATACTTGGCCCGGGGACTGTGATTTTTGCATATTTGAATACTCACAAATAAAGGGAGAAAGGGTAAATATGTTTCCAGCTGCTTTTCAAGTTTTATGTGCGGAATCCATGTTAAACAACCAACAACACTTCCTGCTGCTGTCAGTTCTTCTCACTAGAAGTCTGCGTGAGGTGTTGAGTTTGTAATAACTCTGTAATAACATCTTCTTGTTCTTTGTCCACACTGTGAGTTCTACTTTTGATTTAGGCCATCCAGGTGGCGCAGTCTTCAGTACTGCCGCGTGGACAAATACAACTCTGCACCTCCCAAAGTAACGTTAAAGTATACTCAATCTTTTCTCCTCGTCTCTGTTTGCAGTACGAAACGCGCTGACTACTTGAACACCTTCGAGTTCCTGGACAAGCTGGCAGAGAACCTGAAGATTAAGCTCGCTAACCCGCCCAAACTGTGATCTCACCTCCCAGCCTCAGCTGTTTAACACAGACACACACACACACACACACACACACACACACACACACACACACACACATTCAAACATTCAAACACGTGCACACAGAGACATCTACACAGCTACCGGAGAAGACGCTGGAGCAGCGAGGAGTGTGCCCAGGTACTCCAGGAGATCTACAGACAGAAACCATGTCATTCCCTAACTGGGGGGGGTGTGATGGAGCAGGGTGCCTTGTCCAGGAGGAAGGGGGGGCGGAGGTCTCTGATCAGTGTAGGCCATCATCCCTGTTAGCGCGTCAGTACACAGCCATACGCAAACATTAACGGTCTCCTGACCCGATGGCTCAGTGACCGTGTTTACCTTTGATTGCACTAGGTCCCCTGAAGTGAGTGTGCTGTCAGTAGTTGTTGGTGGTCTGTGAAACAGACGGGGTACAGAATCTACCTGAGGGAGCCTCGGGACCCTCGCTGCCTTATTAGTTTTGTGTCAAAGTCATCGGTTGATTCTTGTCACCCTTTTTTGTCTTACAATGTTTTAACAATACCTCAAGCTACATTTATGTTTTAGTGCCTGCTAAAAACCACAGCAGGAGCACCGTCGGCCTGTTGTTCTCTAGTTTAACCCCTCAGCATGGTGGTGGATTGGCCGTGCATACCATGTTTTACTGTTATGCAGCACCGAACGTTCATTTCTAGGACTCTTCTTGCACAACTTGTAAACAAATACAATACATTCCTTTTAGAATTTGTTCTCTTATTGATGTTAGTTGTCAGTTGTTTAAGAGGTATATTTGTTTGTCCTTCCTGTGGGTGGGGGTGTGTGTGTGTGTGTGTGTGTGTGTGTGTGTGTGCGTGTGTGTGTGTGTGCGCGGCCGTCCAGTATGTCCTGCCAAGAAGATCTTCATCAAATATGTTGGTTTAGTTGGTTTAGTCCAAATATAACTCACAATAAATGGGTTTTTGAAGAAATGGTTGTCATTCTTTTTTGTGTGCTGATGTCATTTGAGGCTGGAAATAACTATCAGTCAATCTGATGATTGTATTTTTTTAATTCATTTAGTTATTTGTATTGTCTTCATCATGTTTGGATACATTTCCATCTCAGAGCTGAAGGCGACGTCTCCAGATATCTTGTTCTTTCTGACCGACTGTCCAAAACCCAAAGATATTCGGTTTACACGCAAACAGAAGGCAGAAAAGAAGCTCGTCCTCACATTTAAGAGGCTGGAAACAGCAAATACTTTGAATTTACTGCCTGTGAAGTATGTCAAATGATTCTTTAATTATCAAAGTGGTTGCTGATTAATTCAGACTCAGCTTAAGAGCCATTAAATATTTGTACATTCCAGAATGTGATCATAATTAAAGGATGTCTTTCTCTGCTGTCCCCTAAGTTTAGAATGTAAACAAGGGAAATCAAATCACACCACCAAAATGTAAAACAAGACAGAAACCTGCTATAATTAATTTGGTTCAACAGATATTTTGATTAATAATCATATTCTCTATTTTAAGATTGTTTAAATCAGCAATATTTGTGATCACAAGGGGTTATGTATTTATGGATACTTACTAATGTGATAAAATATGAATTTATTTGTACTAAATATTCCACTGTACATTGACAGCTCCACAGCAACGCACTGTGCAAGCAGCTAACACCGTGCACTCTGCAGTATAAATGCTAAATTGAGTTTGAATAGATCACAGAATTAGCTTTGCATTGAGTAGTCTATGCAGTAATACAGGAATATGAGGAATACAGGAACAATGAGATCGGTTGTTGTCATGTTGTCATTTATTCTTCTTTTGTTGAAATAGCGCCAACATCTGTTTTCACCAGTAGATGGCGCTATTGCATTAAGGCCCTCCCACCCTTCCGTATTATGCACATGTGAACACTGCACTGAGAATAGCACATCAACAGGACTACAGTCACACAGTACCTCTCAGTGAAGGCATAATGGATCCTAATGATCGCAACCAGCCGAACTCTGGCAACTCTAAAGACGGCACATCAGGAGCATCTGCAGGTGAGCAGACACCTGAGAACACAAACAGAGATGCACCTGACAGCGGGAATCCACCGGCGACCGGCAGACAGCCGCAATAGTAAGTTACAGTTACAGTTGTGTTTTTACCAAAAATGATAAAAGTCTGACACAATACTGTGACACGGACGAGTTGTTGAGTTTATAATGACGTCACACAAAAGTGTAGGTATTAGTTAATTCTTTAATTCTACCCAGCTAGGCTGAACTTAGTCTGTTAGTGCAACAGTTCACAAGTTAGATCATTTATTGTGGAACTCACTGCTGCGGACTTTCACTTTCGTTTCACATGAGAGGGAAACCCAGAAATCCTACCTGTCACAAAGAGCCACAAACGTAGGCTAAGTTAAATGAACTTTTAGTGTTTAAACACAAAATAAAAACAAAGTGTAGGCTACTGTGTCACAAAATGCGTCATTACTATTGACGTCAAAGCAACAGCAATGCAATGTTATGTTTATGTGATAAACAACAGTTGCTTGGAGCTTTTCACTTTCAGTTTCCTTTCTCACTTTTAAGACTGAATGCTACTTGGATTATTTTTTGTCATGAAAGCAGCATTTCAATGTTTTAGTAGCACATTATGTTGATTATATCAACTTTGTATACTGATACAGTTTAATCTATGGCAATTTTATAAACTGATTGTGTATATTTTTTTATTAAAATCTTTGTCATAGAATGATGTCCTGTAAATGTCGTGGACTTAAGAAGCTGTTCTCTGAAACATAACACCATCATGTCAGCAAACAGTTACTCAAATGCTCAAGTAAAGTTTTCATTTGATAATGCTTTTTTTGTTCTTTTTACTTTTACTCTGAAATCTATCTGCAAGCCTACTTTTTTCAAAAAAGATTGAAAAACTTGGACTTATGTCTTCGGTCATGTATACGTAAATTAATATGTTTTCATATTATTCTACATCATGGGAACACTTTGATTTCTTAGTTTTTTCTTGTTTTGGGCCCATAAATACACTATGAAATGAACCAAAATATGATTATAGCAAGAAATATCTGATCAGAAAATAGGCAAACAAGACAAAACATATTGTTAACCAAGGATTGTGTGTCTTAACATTGATGATATTTTACAGTATCCACAGCCTGTTCAGTGCCTAATGAGCGCCTTCATGTCTCCGTCCTTGTCTCAGCTCAGGTGGATACACCGTGATCACACCAAATGAATCTAAGCGAAACAAGCTCCTAAGAAGTAGGCTGCTGCTCTCATCTATCCTACCTGTGCCGTTTTGATCTTCATACAAAAAAGTAATGACGCTTTGTGTTGCTCTAGTCGGTCAGAAGGAAGTGGAGGATCTTCAGAGATGGAAGGAGGCAAACAGAGTCCCCTCTGTGCACGTGAATCCAGAGAAGCTAGGTAAACCAACGCACATAAGTTCACCCAATGCAAATCATCTTCAACCATTTGTATGACATTATTCTTACTTTATGCTTTTGCACATCACTTATATGTAATACGCTGTTTAATTTACCAAGGTGGTCGTGCAACATTGGCTGGAGCCAGAGAGAAGCAGCAAACAGACTCACGTTGCTCCAAACTGCAGAAAAGGGTATTTAATCACATGTACTGTTTTAATACACACATGCTGTTTATCCATCAATTCACACCTCAGATAAAATACCTTCTATCAGTCAGTCTTACGTGGTCTGTGAATAATAGAAGCATTTTGTAACCATGCAGTATGACAATTTATGATTTTCTAATGGAACCATATGATGATTAAATTCATCATATATCAAGATATCATGATACACAATTACGCCGTATAGATTGATAATAACAAACACTTAATTAGATTTCTCATAAAGTCAAATTATTTTTAAATTCTTAATCTAATGAGAAAATACTTTTAATTTTCAAGTATTTAATTGTACATTATACAAAACCATGTTATTATTTTACAAAAACTGTTTAGTTATAGAATAACCAGAACATATGCTACACATATAAATATATATGATCGTTATTGAGATGTGACATGACCGATATTGTGATGGATCCTTATTTTAACACACATTTTTTGAGATGCAGGAAATATGTTTCAGAGCGTCACCTTGACCTTTTTCTTTTCTGTATTGGCTAAATCATAAGTAGATATTGAATGTGCTTGTTGTTGTTTCAAGCTGAAAAAGGAAGAGTTGGACAGGAAGAAGAGACAAGAGGAGGAGGAGGAGAACCAGAAGAAGAAAGATATACAGAGGGAGAAGGTGAGACCAAGAAAAACACAACAAGATTGTGTACTTTGGCCTTTTGTTCAATTTATCGCAAAACACTTCTTTAAATCAGTCGCCACCTCTTCTATCATTACAATATGAGGAAACACATTTAACACATTTTATATATTTAACACCCTTTGGGGAGTTATGTCAGATTGAAGCCTCAAGCCTTTTAGTGATTTCCTGTAATTCCCAGAGTGCTTTTTGATGAACCCCAGAGTTCCATGTCAGGAATGCACGGCACTCAGCCACGGGCTGTGAGAGGAGGTGTAAAGAGCAATAGTTGGTGTTTTTCCTGTGAAGAGTTGCACCACTTACTCAGAATATGGCATGGCTTGTGGCTGCATTGCATTATGGTCCGGGAGTTCAGCAGAAAATGTCATATCTGTGCTTCTTCCGCGATGGATATCCCTGTTTGTAATTGTTGAATGGTGCAAATAGACTCACCTGCCCGTCAAAACAGTGCACTGTGCAGAAATAGGAATTGCAAGCTTGAGCAAGTCGAGTCTTAATTCTTTATGTACAGAATACAAGACTATATGTGACAGTGCCGTGTAAGAAATTAGTAATTATTTCATAAATGAAAGGCAATGCCAAACAGAAAAGTCTTCAGCCTCTATGCAAAAGAACTGAGAGTTGCAGCAGACCTGCTAATTAATTAAAGTAGACTTTACGACTTGCATTGGATTGCATTAGACTGTACAGGTGTAACTATTAAAGTGGACACTGGGTGTATAATAAATGTATTCTCAGGAAGGCTAAGGGAATCCTATACGGTGGCCCTCAGTGCTGATTACAGTTCAACCAAAGAAAACACATGCAAATAGACCAAACACATTTAAATAAGGAAATCTTCACCAATTTGACTACAATCATTCAGCACAACAAAACTCCACTGCAAGTATAGAAAACGCAACCAAATACAGAAACATGCTGCAAATACAGAAATACTGATGTCACCAAACTCAACGTTTTTGAAGGGTGGATATTCATGGTGTCTTTTGGGTGGTGGTAGGAAGATGTGCGGACATTTCTCTCTGGGGGAGTTTCACCCTCCCACTGCATGGCACTAGTTTGTCTTCCATCAGTGAGAAACAATATGATCTTTAGCCTCTAGATGTCAGTAGAGTCAAGCCTCCTCCTGAGCTGTTTGTGTGTGTCAGAGCAGAGTCTTCCCTCACACACCCCACCAGCATCAGAGCCACCTGATTAATGGTCTCATGGGTTTCCAGCAAACCGGAGACAGCGCCTCCTTCTGCTCTCAGACGTGTTCCACTCCACAGTCTGGCCCCGCTTATATGGTCTAATAGTGGTTGATTGACTGCTACAGTTATGTGGAAGGGTCGTTAATTATTAAGACCAGAGCTGTATTCCACAGACCCTGTCCTGTTGCGCCATGACCTCCATGAAGCCATAGGAATGTACCGGTAATCCAGCAAACAGAACAGATCTGAAGACGTGATCTAACAAGAGGCTGGCAGAAACGTGCCTCTGGGTCATAAATCCATCCTGACCCACTTTGGTTTGGGAGGGTTCAGGGTGGAAAATCATTAAGCGTTCAAACCACAAAAACTGAGAATGCTACAGCTCATCAGTGCTCCTGGACAGCCTGCCTCTTTGATTTGTTTTTACAGTAAATACATACTGTAACAGCCGACACGGCCGAGCTGCTCACGGCACTGGTGCCAGAATACAATCTCTTAACTGAAAATACAAATACTTTTGTCTCTATCCAGCAAATACACTGTAATTACAGGGGACTAAAAGGGATTTCCATCTCTTTATATGACAATGGGATTGAGAAAATGGGATGCATCGTCTTACAAAATATCACATAAGATATACTGTAATTGAGCTTGATCTTGTA
The DNA here is from genome assembly GCF_023349555.1 of Cebidichthys violaceus. Lineage (NCBI taxonomy): Eukaryota > Metazoa > Chordata > Actinopteri > Perciformes > Stichaeidae > Cebidichthys > Cebidichthys violaceus. The sequence goes on along the minus strand of NW_027176274.1, from coordinate 7,264,365 downwards.
GACGATGGAATTGTTTACATAAATATTTTAAAATACCACATCTTTTGACATGTTTCTCATGGACTTTTTATTGATTTGTTGAACGTGATTGAACCTTATCTTGGAATTTATTGCTTTCATTGTTTATCTTCATAATATCATGAACTTTAAAGACACATTTTTCATGTCCTGTTGAAGTAGTATACATGTGAATGTCATCTGTAAATAGTGTGCAACAGAACACTTGGTTATGTTCAACAGCAATAATTGCAGCCCATATAGCATATATGTTGCATGGTGGCAGCCCACCATGCATCCGGCTGTGTGCTGTGGTGTGACTGCTGTCTGTGATGCATTGCAGGCTGAGCGCCTGGAGGAGAGGAGGCGACAGGAGGAGCAGAGGAGGAGGGAGCAGCACAGCGAAGATCGTGCCAGGTCAGCCCTGATCAGGTTAACTCGGGCCTCTTCACTGTCACTCCGCTGTATTGTGTTGTTTCTGTGCGTCGTGTTGTGTTCTTTCTTGCTCTGCATTCGATCTATGAGCATCGGATGTCACAATATCCAGACCTTTACAAAGGAAGCGCCCGATGTCTGATCCTCTGCTGACCTATAATTATCTCTGGAGTTTTAGCGAGCTGCATTTTTTTGTTGGCAGAAAACAGCAAAAAAACATATCAGGGGAAGCATGAAGACAGGCAACATTAGCTTCACCTCTGATTACCCCTGATTACCTTTTCAAACTCGTAAGCAGTCCCAAAGCCTGTTTTCTACTTGTGTAAAATAAGAAATGATTTTCTTGGAAGGGGCGGTGCACCTTCATTAAGTTGTTTTAGTTGCAAGAGCCAGAATAAACAAGACTAAGAGTTTACAACCATGCTAGTGACTCTGTTAGGCTGCACAGCAGTGCTTTGAGCTAAATGTCAGCAGGCTAACAGGCTCACAAGGACAATGCTAACATGCTAAAGGGCCAGTGTGTTCATAACTGTGTTTTCATTAGTGTATAATCACCTGAAATTAAGAAAAGACGTTATTTGTTAATTTACCCTAATCAGAAATTACAGCTGAGGCAACATGAATGTGTGAAACAAATTTCATGACAGTCCTTTGTCATTTCACTCAAAGCCACATGTAAGAGGAAAGGTCTGTCGGGTGTCCTCTTGAAGTGATCACTTCTTCATTTCTCATGCAGATTATCATCTAATTACATTAATAAAAGGTACCTGGATGATGTCACTTAAGTCACTCCTTCAGGGCCATAGAGGACATTGTGCAATGGTTTTCACACACTAAGTAGCACTCCCCATGACGAGTGAATTGACTTTGACATGTAAAATGAGTGTAGTGCCCCTTTAAAATGACCAGGGATTTTGGATAATAGATTGAATGTATATACAATAATGATTTAGAGTGTTCTCTGTCTGCACAAGGTTTTCATTCTGTATTCTCCAACAGAGCACCAGACCGCTCTAAATCAATTACCCTGACAGTCGAGATGTTATTGGAATATTATACAAAGTCGGCTCTGGGGGAAATGGCTTGTCAAGTAGCATCTCTGGCTTCCTTACAAGAGAAACAAAAACAGGAGACAGCAGACCAATGTGTGAACCTGAAGAAACAATGAAGAGATTTAGAAATGGGGCTAAGGAGCTGGAGTGGGACGGCACAGCTCTTGAAACGGGGAGAGCGATGTCAGTGAGGGACAAACAAACTTGGTCAACCTTGTGGAAAATCCAGTACTGTCAGCATCCCAGGCCTGCGGAGCATCTGTGGAGTAAACAAATACTCCTTCATACCTTATTTATCAATGTGTGTGTGTGTGTGTGTGTGTGTGTGTGTGTGTGTGTGTGTGTGTGTGTGTGTGTGTGTGTGTTTCCATGTTTCTCTTTTTGAAATGTGTAACTACAAGACAGGCAATGTGACATTTGTATTTATTGTAGGAAGACTGAGAGTTTTGTGCAGAAGTTTGAGAGGACAACCCTAGGTCCGCTGGCATCCAGCAGTGCCGCACACACGTCATTCAGGGTAAGCCAGCAACCACATTGTGTGTGTGTGTGTGTGTGTGTGTGTGTGTGTGTGTGTGTGTGTGTGTGTGTGTGTGTGTGTGTGTGTGTGTGTGCGTGCACTTGTATGTTGTATGTACTCTCACATGTTTTGTTTACGTACATGGCATCAGCCTGTGTGCATGTAAACCATAGAAATAAAACAGAAGTAGAACAAACGTTCCCTTTCATATCAACGTTGCAGGATGGTCAGACCGGTGGCCATTTTGCCATTGCGAACTGTTCGACACAGTTTTGTCACAGAGTAAAAAAGCACATTGCTATCGTCAAATGAGTGACAACTTTGTTCAGCTTATTTCCTGTTACCAGTGTAGCGTTAACGCATGGTGGAATAAACAGCGGGCAGCTGGCTAGTTAGCTGGCTAGCTTGCTAATACCACCATGCTTTAATGCTACACTGGTTACAGGAAATGAGCCAAAAAGTGGCTGGTAGCCAGCAGCAGCACTGAGTCTTATTGTCCCTCTTTCTTACCTATCATGGCTCCGGAGAAAGACAAGCTAACTAGCTAACTAGCCAAGCATCCGTCTCCGGAGCTGCGACAACACTTTACGGCCCCACCGACGTGTGTTGTCCCCATAACAACAAACACCATTTTTATTTTGTACCAGTCAAATGAACAGTTCAATGTCCATTTTGCTCCTATTCTATTTTTATGATGTGGGCACATATGTGCTTGAATGCACACACACACACACACACACACACACACACACACACACACACACACACATTTGCTCTGTGGGTCTCAGGGTTCAGTGTTGAGTCTCATATCTGTGGCCGTGGGGGTCGGAGACCGAAGCTCTGTGGTTATTCACACCAATAGATCTGCCTTTGTGAGCTGTTTCTTGAATAAATACTCTCGGGTCCGGAGTTTTCATCATCCGGGGCCGTGGCGGGTATTAAGCGGTATCCCCAGTGGGCTGGGTGGGGTTGAGGAGCCAGATCCCCCTGTAATTATCTCCTGGTCAGAGCCGGGGCACACAGCAGTACAGCAGGCTCATGGTCGTGTAAAAAGGAAGTGTAAATACGCAGAGGAATATGCCACTGTTTTTCCTCTCTCTTGCTTCTTGATGCTGCCTGTCTGTCGGCTCCTTTCCCTCTCTTTTGTTTTCACTGCTTCCTTTTTCTCAGCCTCTCTTCCTCTCTGCCTGTTAGTTTTCCTGGGAGGGAACGAGTGGAAGGCGGAGTTCAAGGGACTTCCCAGAGTTCACACTGAGCAGAGGCCGAGACAAAACATGACATGACTGCGAGGAGTCTGTGGAAGGCAGAACGAAGCGGAATAACCTGCGCTAGTAAAAGTACCTGGAGGATACCCAAGCTCCCCAATAGCCAATCACACGGCACATCAGTCAAAACGGGGGGCAACCCTTGTTGTGAATAACTTTCCTCTTAATCAACAATCTTTTTTTTTGGAGTTGTGGGTGTGTAATGGCTGCTATAAATCTTAAAATCAATAGCTGCTGTAAATCGTAAATATAAAGAGGTCACGGTTATTCTTAGCTCAGAAAACATCCATTTATTGGAGAGTGCTGACAGCTTCTGTCAGAAAGTCAGACACAGTGCTAATAGTTCCTCCACCCAGCCTATTGTCTGTCAGTGATGTTACACCAGAGAAGAAGAGTGTGCAGGAAATCTCCCCGAGGGCACACTGTATGTTCCACACTGTATCAGGCTGTGAGCGGATTATGTGGTGACGGACAACACTGTTAAAACTGCACACTCAGCTCCCTCGGTGGACGGAGGAAATGTTTTCTTTCTGGGCTTTTTCTCATCGTTGTGCCTTTTGTCTCTCTCTCTCTCTCTCTCTCTCTCTCTCTCTCTCTCTCTCTCTCTCTCTCTCTCTCTCTCTCTCTCTTCTCACAGAGACTTTTTCACCAGACATTTTTGTATGTGAGAGACAGAGAGAGAGAGAGAGACAGAGACAGAGAGAGAGAGAGAGACCTTGGGTCAAACTATGGTGGAGAAAGAAACAGAAAGCAGTCAGTTACAGTAATAAAGAAGCCTCTTGTTTTATGGTGGGACACACACACACACACACACACAGACACACACACACACACACACACACACACACACAGTAACACAATAACACACTGACAGGCTAAATGGATTATACAGTTCACTGGATGATTCCAGGGTACCAGAGAGCAACAGAGACTCACCTCTTCCCGCCTTCACGTCTCACTTTGTCTCATCTCGCTTTGTCTCCTCTCATTGCGTCTCCTCACCCATTACGTCTTCTCCTCTCCCGTCTTCTCGTCTCCCCTTGTTTTGTTTCATCTCATTTCCTGAATTCTCCTCTCCCTTCCTTTTCTCTCCTTTCCCGTCTTATTGTCTCCTTGCCTGTCTTGTCTCATCTTGCCTCTTTTTTCTCATCTCCTCCCGTCCTTTCCTTTTCTCTCCTTTCTAATCCTTTCCATGTATACATTCCTGCCCTTACCCTTTTACCTTCTCATTACTTTCCTTACCTCTCCTTCTTTCCTTTCCTCTCATTTTATTCCCTCTCCTTTCTCTTTTCCTTCTGACTCTTATATTCTCCTTTCCCTCACTCTCCTTTTATTTCCTCTCATTTCATTCCTTCTTCTTTCCTTTATTTTCTTTTCCTTCCCTCTCCTTGCCTCTTATTTACTTCCGTCTCCTTTCCTGACATCTACTTCGCTCTCCTTTCCCATCATTTCCTTCCGTCTCCTTTTTTGCCATTTACATCCCTCTCCCTCTCCTCTCCTCTCCTCTCCTCTCTCAGACTCTCCCAGGCTGCAGCTCTCCCAGATAGACGTCACAGATTAGGAGATGAAAGCTTGCGGCCGCGGAGCAGCAAAAGTCAAACCTCTTGATGTGGTTCTTAGTGGGACCCTGGGATCTGTTGTTCTTTCTGCAATGGCTCCATAAGACAGATTGATCTCCCCTTCATATCCTCTATTTGTGGGCGTGTGTGTGTGGTCTGTGTACATGTGTAATGTGTGTGTCTGAGTGGGAGATTTTATGCTAAGCTTTGATGGGAGCACAGGTGGGCTGTGTGTTCCTTCCTCTTGAGCCATCCTAAGTAAGCACCTCGCTGACCCATGAGCTCCCCTGGGACAAGACAACAGAGAGAGAGAGAGAGAGAGAGAGAGAGAGAGAGAGAGAGAGAGAGAGAGGTGTGTGTGTGTGTGTGTGTGTGTGTGTGTGTGTGTGTGTGTGTGTGTGTGTATGAACAGTAAATACATTACATTACAGTCATTTAGCAGACGCTTTTATCCAAAGCGACTTACAATAAGTGCATTCAACATTGGTAATCAAAAGAACTACTAGTCACCAGAAGTCATAAGTACATTTCCTTTTCCAAACAAGCATCTAAGAGCATGAAGCAGAGCATAACTCAGAGCCAAAGTACAGTGCAGAAACAAGAAAAACAGTTAGTGCTATAAGTAATACGAATACAATAAGTGCAACAAGCTAGTATGAAAACAATAAGTGCTAAGTGGAAGGCTCAGGGTAGCACTTCCTGAAGAGGTGGGTTTTCAGCCTGCGCCGAAAGATGGGCAGCGACTCCGCTGTCCTGACGTCAGTGGGAAGTTCATTCCACCACTGTGGGGCCAGGACAGAAAACAGCCGTGACCGGGTCGATCGGCTGCCAGGACCTCTGAGCGACGAGGCAACCAATCACCCCGAGGCAGTAGAGAGAAGTGGTCGGGCGGGGGTGTAAGGCTTGACCATGGCCTGGAGATAGGAAGGAGCTGTTCCTTTCACTGCCCTGTAGGCTAGCACCAGAGTCTTAAACTGGATGCGAGCTCTTACAGGTAGCCAGTGTAGAGAATGGAGAAAGGAAGTTGTGTGGGAGAACTTGGGGCGATTGAACACCAGGCGAGCTGCGGCTTTCTGGACAAGCTCCAGAGGTCTGATGGCCGACGCCGGGGCTCTGGCGAGTAGAGAGTTGCAGTAGTCCAGGCGGGAGATGACAAGAGCCTGGATAAGAACCTGCGCCGTCTCGTCAGTCAGGAAGGGACGAATCCTCCTGATGTTGTAGAGCAGGAATCTGCAGGAGCGTGTAACGGATGAAATGTTTGCCGAGAATGACAGTTGGTCATCCAGGGTCACACCCAGGTTCCTCGCAGTCCGAGTTGGCGTCACCACGGTATCATCAATGGTGATGGACAGGTCCCGGTGCGGGCAACTCTTCCCCGGGAGGAACAGTAGCTCAGTTTTGTCTAGGTTGAGCTTGAGGTGGTTTGTCGTCATCCACTTCGAGATGTCAGCCAAACACGCAGCGATGCGCATCTCCACTTGGGTGTCACCGGGGGGAAATGACAAGACCAGCTGGGTGTCATCGGCATAACAATGGTAGGAGAAGTCATACATGTATCCATATTTAAAAGAAAATAGACATAATTCAGTTTAAATCTGGGTTAATAAATGTCCATTGAGTAATATTGGCTATATACCATGTTATCAAGTTCTCCACCTAGAAAAGCTGCTTTGTGTCTGCTACAAGAAACGGATTATACAGAACTGGTTATTGCACAAGCCAAGAAACAAAGTCATTGAACCTCCACCTCCTGTGTTTCATTTTGCCATTTATCTCTTTATTTATGTTTTCATATTTTGCATATTTTTTTGCTCAAACCCATAATGCAATAATCCTCTTCATGCATATATATGCTTTACTCAGCATGTTTGTCATTGTGCTATGTTCATAAGTATTGTGTCTGTGTATCTGTGTATTTCCATTTGCATTGGAATGTTTTCATTTCCACACCCTGATACTTCGAGAGTGATCTTATTGTATTCCATGTAGCACCTCCAAATACCTTAAATTCAGCAGAGCCCTTAAAGGCCCCCCAGTGGAGTTTTCCAGTTAACCTTTCAAGTTAATGTTGCTCAGATACAATTCATGTCTTTCTCAGTTTTCAAAAACATATTACCTTAAGCCATTCTTTTCCTTTATACTTTGAATAATCTTTTTTTGTCAGAGTGGGGCCGTGGAGAGGAAACAGAGAGAGGACTTGATAGGTGTGAGAGACAAACAGCAGGAACACAGGAGGTATGTACAGCATGTATACACACTGTTATATTAAATTATGGTTCTGTCTCCGAGATAAAAGCAGACTAAACTTTGAGCACTTCAAGTGCACAGATGACTGCGAGGCATCAGATGGAGGACTCTCTGCACAGTGGACTTAACAAGATGAATCGTTTGTTTTGTTCATCCTTGTGGAATGACACCAGTACGGACTGGCCAGGTTGCTGAAATGTTTACTGTACAGTTTACTAACCACTATATTTTAGTGGGTATTGAAGTTTTAAAAGCTGTCAAATACATCCCGCTCACTGCCATTTAGAGCCTGCCAGCATGTGTAGTTATAAAGTACAGCATTAGTTTGTTTCATGTGACGCACTAGCTTGATTCATTGTATTTTGACAGGGTGAACCAAGCCTTTCTGAACAATCTCGAGGCTCGAAGCAGAGGGAGCGAGATGGAGACAAAGGAGGAAGGCGTTCGGGAGTGTCCCTTTTTGGCCCCCGAGGATTTTAGACACCGGCTGTCCGACCCCACTGGACACCAACTCCCCCCCTCTCAGCTGAACCCAGACCCAGATCAGAGCTTCGCCGACTGGACAGATGAAGCTGGTGAGCCTGTCTACTGTTTCTCACGCCTTTTTTTAGTCTGGCTCAACGCTGGTTAACCGAACCTAAATCAGACATGTGACAAGAGTTGCCCACCTCATCCTTTCTCAGAAGGAGTGTGATTGTCTGTTTAGTCTGCGTTAAATCAAAGGCTTGACGTGCTTCAAATATGTAGGCAGGAAGTTATGCGTGGTACGTAGTGATGCCATAGCTCCGGGCGTTCAAATCCTGCTGATACTTGTAGTTTGTGAGAAATGTTTGTGTCGATGAGTGTGCGTAAGAAAGTATTTCCCCTCCTTGCAAACCTTTACGTAATATGGATTGAGCAATGTATTAAACACATTTTAAGCTTTTGTTGACAGGACACAGAGAACATGGGCATAAAAACACCAACACACACACCCACAAAACACACTGAATTGGAATTCTGTCAATGAGAGAGGAAAATTCTCAGGAACCCAGGCGAGACTGACTCTCGGCCTGCAGCCGAACAATAATTGGCCCGGATTCACATTCTGGGTTTGACACCTGACTGGCTGCCATACAACTATGAGTACCTGCCACTCAGAGATAAGAACACAAACATTATTACCTGCTGCTCTTAATAATTTGCTGCTGCTGCATGTGTGCATGTGTCACTCGTTCTTTCTGTAATCGACTATCTGTCCATCCAAAGAGCAGCCACAGTGGGGCGATTTCACAAGTCAGAGGTTAAAGCTAAATTACCCAAGAATATCTCAAACCTTCAGTCTTGGCACCACCATTGTGGGGACAATTCTGCATGTCGGAATCCCACAACATCCTCGATCCATGTCAGGCTGCGTCCGCCAGCCCCGGTCTATATTTTACCAGCCCGCTGATCGGGTCTTTCCGTGCTGTCACTACCTTGTCGGAGCCAATCTCCTGCATGATCGTGTGATGGCCTCTCTCGTCTGTCCCTCACTGCTGCCCAGGCCTGCATTTAAACCGGACCAGCCCGTGGCAGGGAGAACCACCGGGCGTCCGATTCCGGACGATGTGGGTAGTTGTAGGGAAGAGATGCCAAAGTGGTCAGACAGAAGAGCTTTCAAGCTGCCTGAAAGACGTGACTGCAGACTTTAGAGTTCCTCTTTTTTCTTCTCGTTTTAATGGATTTTTAACCAAACAGCTGACTAAAGAGCATTTTGGGGATTGCCTCACAGATCGTGTGAGCAAATGTTAGAACAAAATAGATAGTTCATCCCCAACAAGAAAAGAATAAAACATGTGTCCATCTGCTGTGCATGAGAATGACACTGCGCTGTGCTGTACGGGATGACAATCAAAGAGCCCTCTTTTCAACAGGGGCCTCGTGGGAACAATGATGAATAAAGTGGGATTCATGAGGATGATTTCTTTCCTGTGTGCTTTCCAGATCCTGACTATGATTGGGCCTTGATGAAACTGATGAACAGCTTTCCAGACTGCAGCAAAGCCTTCCTAGAGGACATCCTGGAGCAGTGCAACAGCGACTACGAGCAGGCCTACACACTACTCAACTGCACGATGAATTGAATGTTATGCATGTTTAATGGGAGGACTGTCTCTCCTTTAATATTGAGTTTGACACTTTAGGAGTTGGGCCAAGTAAAAATGCATGACCAGCGTTCACAATGATAAAGAAACGATAGACTTGAGGTACCTACCTACCTACCAGCTGCATTAAATATATACCTACAGAGCAGCATGTGTTTATTTTAATCTGTTTTTGATAATGCCATTGTAATTGAGTGTTTGCTGTCTTGTATCTGTCTGCATGCACTCGTGAGTCATGTCGGGTTTTCGCCCTGACGTCGAGTTGAATTGATGTTCGTTTTCACCAGTTTAGCTGAAGGTCGTCGCTATGACTCACGATCTTCAGATCATATTTGGGGCTCTTAATTAAATCAGTGTGCGGAGATGGAAGAAAAGCTCTACCCACATACATGATGCTTTTTGTTTGTCTTATAATCACAGTCACATGGGGTGTATCTATTGCATGATTCTTCAGGACAACAAAAGATTTTAAATCCAAATGGGAGTTTCTTTCGAAAGGCTTCAGTGCAAAGGCACAATAGCTTCAGAGGACTTCAATAAAACGGCTTCTTGTGAACTCTCACAGTTTGTCAAAGCTCTCTCTTTCAACAGTGCCTTATATCGGACAGGGTGGGGTTTCCAGGTGGGCAGTTGGCACAGAGCTGCTGTTGAAGCCGTAAATGTCAGCCTCATAACAGCACTGAGGCCGGACAGCAGAGATGGTTATCACCTGACCGAGGCAACAGAGAACAAAGGGTGGTGCTCTCGACACGGGGGACCAAAAATCCCCTTCTACTCCGGCATGAAGTCATGCAGGAGGCGTTTTGCTGATGATGTCATCCGGCAAATGTCTTTGCAGTGGAGATTAGCAAGAGCCTCAATTCTTTAAAAGAAAAAGGGACTTTTCAAATAAAGCATCAGCTTAATCAGAATCCACTTTGCTGTCAAGTTTTTTTTCACATACAAGGAATTTGCCTTTTGGTGTTTTGGTGCATAACAATAAACGTAGGAGAAAACAAAAAATAAAAATAAGCACTGCAAAAGTCAAGAAACAAATAAAGAATAGAACTATATTAATATTCTCCCTTTTTTCATTGTTTTTTAGCACACATTGTAAAGCAATATTGTATAACCTTTTAAATGTAATCATTTATTCTGTTTTTAGGTTTATTTTGTAACAATTTTGGCAAAATAGCCTCTTGGCTAACTCTGGCACATTTACAGAAATGTTTTTAATAATGTGCACTGTCCCTTATCAAATAAACCAATAAATAAAAGAAATAACAGTAAAAATATGTACAATAAAACTGTTTCAGCATTAATGCTCGGCAGTTGCTGTGTGCAAACTGCACAGTATGGAGTTTAAAGAATATGTGCAATGTATACAGAGATAAAAGTGTGAAGGGGCTCCGGGGCCTGGTTGAAGAGGCCAGCTGCAGAGAAGAAACTGTTCTGTGTTACTGTAAACATTGACATTTTAAAGAATACCACTACCATGTCTGCATGTTAAGCATGGAGCTGTAACCAGAAGACGATTAGCCTAGCTTAGCATGAAGACTGGATACAAGGGAAGATAACTAGATTATATAAAGTATTTGTATTATTAGTTATAATCATTACCATATATGTATAACTAATGTGATACTGTGATGTTTTCATATTATGCAGCAGTGTGTGTTGACATTTTAAGGAGAACAGCTTTATTTGGTTTGGTAAAGTAAGAATAAAAAAAATCTATTTAGTTATTGTAGGTTAGAGGTCAGTGTGGGTGGGGAATCATTAGATTCAGATGTGTACCGCTATCAAGTAAAGAGGAAAAACCTTGAAATGAACTGGCTGTGTGCACGTGTGCGTGGGCGGAGGTGGGGACACACCACTTCTCCGTCGCCTAATCAATACAGTTCAGTTGCTGTCCGTGAGCGTGATGAGACACGGGCGTGGGAAGGTATCGCATGATGTCTCCTCAGGCCGCGTGGCTCTCTTACAGAGCAGTTCAATCAGCTCAAATGGAAACAGCTCTGGGATCCAGTGCAGCCGATCCGTGGCTGGTTCCAGGAAGCAGGTTCACCGACTTATTTTGGAAAGAACAGTGAAATCCCCTCGAATGTGTTACATGGACTGATGTAGAGAGAAGTGTAGGAAAGTATACAAAAGTGCAAAACTTCAAATTCAAAGACACTTCATGTTTGTTCACACTTATCGCAGGAATCACCTCATCAGACCACAAAGTTAATAAGGGGGAACATTTGATTCAGCTGTTCTGACTTGCTGAAACCTATCGCAGTTTATGTTGAGCTATTGTTTCTTACATTTCCTTGGAACTGGGGTGAGCCTTTTGCAATAATACACCGTAACTTAAACGTGAAAAGAGTATAGATGTTGCACAATTCAACACAGCAGTGATATAGTGGTGATTGTGTATCTGTCAGATAGAAACAACACTGATGTGAGCAGAAAAAAATGCACCAAAAAGGTAAAGTTGTGGAAAACATTTTGTTTTCTTCTCGTGTAATTGTGTGTTTGTTTCATATAAGAGTTGCTCTCGTGTTTTTTGGCTTTGCATCACCACGTTGAGAGCCGTGTGGAGGCAATGTATGTGCTCTTAAATTAGAATTCAGCACCTTTACAATGTTTTGAACATGTTGCCCCTGTGTGATCACATTCATGCATTCACCTTTGTGTGTGCACTATGTATTGGTCCTGAAGGGATTCCTACATTTTAATGTTCTTGCTCAGTGTTCATCACTAGGGGTGTTTCCCCATTAGCCTGTTTTCAGACAACCAGAATGAGAAAGATTGAAATAAAGAAAGTTCTCAACACAAACTTTAAAAAATCTGTAGAGAAAAATAAAACTCTCTAAAAAGTCCCAAAGTATCAGACTTCATGTTTATTATAGAATAATAAACATGAATCATCATCTGATCTCTATTACTAACTGTTCTCTGGAGAGCTGATCAGCTCAGAAGGCCTGGATAGATGACATATTAATAAACAGACTTCCAACCCTCTGCCTTGTTTTTTCTGCATTATCATCCAACCAAGAAATTGAAATCCTCCAAGCTGTTGTGCAACTTAGCATGTTAAGGTGAAGACTATATAAGACGCTAATCTTTGTGTATGCTTGTAACATGACAGGTTGTAATAGTACATGTGGGAACTTATGGAGAAATATGTATGAGCAGCTCCCCTCAGGCTTTACAGAGCTTTATGGTGAGTTTCAGCTCATTGTTCAGCCGTCCGACCCACAACTCGCACTGTTCTGGTTCACTCTCATCGCTCTCTTAGCGGCGGTTTCCAAGGAAAAGCTGTATGAACCCGCTGTACACTACCTGCTGCTAAATAGACAGCCATTTCCCTCCGAAGATGGTGGAGAGCAATAAACAGAGCTTAAAGAGAGTGAATATTAAACTTATATTTGCCAGGTGACCGAAGACATGACTCCAAGTGAATCATCACGTTGCCCTGTAATTGCTGGATGCGTAAATAAACAACAGTTTGCTCGCAAGTTCAACATATTTACTCAAAAAGGTGAATATGTGTCACAACTTGGAAAAAAAAAAAGTATTTTGTGAAACTTCAACCTTGTAGTTTTAGTCAAACCAAACCTCAACCACGGCCACGGCAGAGAAGAAAAAGAATGCTCATAGTCATGAGTCATTTCAGAAGGCCCTGGTAGTTGACCTACTTTGGCCTATAGGTAGGAGTACATGTTTCTGATCCCCACGTGTGGTACAATTCTTTCTGTTAAGAGAACGGAGGAGGAAAAGTCTTGCAGCTGGTGGAGGTCCAGCAGCAGAGAGGAAGAAGGGGGGCAGGTGCAGAAGGAGACAGATTCTTTCCCAGCGCTTCAAAGCGGGGAAACCTTTGCCTGTGCAACACCCAAAGTGCACAAAACAAAACACATGCACAGTAACTACACTGACACATGTGGAGGTAAACGCACAAAACACCCACATCACTCCCATCCGGAGTGAGGAATACCGATCCTTTCCTGTCTGGTCACCAGCGTTGGTACACTGTTGATGTTGAACAGAGATGAATCAGGGGGAGAGCCGCCTTTTTACTCTCATGCTAATACCCTCCTCGCAGGTCTTCCGTTTCCCCCTGATAGCCACTGGGTGTGTCTCCATGTGATAAACGGACTCCAGTGAGATCAAATGAAAGTAGAATTTATTTGAATGAACTCAAAGGCTTGAACTTGCATACATTACTGCCAGGCCCCACAGCTGCAATAAACATTACAGCTGAGCTTCCACCAGTGAGCCCAAGGGCTAAAACAAACATTTTAGCCTGTTTAGGGAATTAGTTTGGGGTTCCGTGTTTTACAATCTTACAGCTGCAACACTGAGGCAACTTCAAACTTTGTTTCACCCCACTTGTCGTACCTTTTCTTCAAGCAGTTGTGGCTGTTTAAGTCACTGGACCACACAGTGGTTGTGAGGATGAGCTGTCCCCATGAGGACAGTCATTACCTCAGCATATGGCAGAGTTACACAGACCAACACACACACACACACACACACACACACACACACACACACACACATGCATGTATGAATGCAGAGGCCTACAAACAGTTGGGAGTTGGGGGATTCCCAGAGAGCAGTTCATAGTCAGAATGAGGTCACCTCATACTGTAGTATCACACACACACACACACACACACACACACACACACACACACACACACACACACACACACTCCCCCCCCAAAACTTCTGGGTGAAAAATACATTAAAATATGTCCACTTCAGAAACACCCCGACAGTCACACACAGCCGTGAATCTTTGGAGAATATAAAGTATTGGTTTGAAAAGCATAAAGCTTCTCGATATGTCTGAAATCACCACCATTTGTTTTTATAGCGGTTACTTGGAAGGATATTTCGCATTAAGTTACAATGTGAGCTCATGCGTGACCAGCAAAGTGAGAGTTTTAAGTCACACATCCGCTTTGTTCCTCTGCCAGCACTTCTGTGCTTCGAGGCAAGCCAAAGAAGGTCGTCCGGCATTTTTGCATATTTGTATTTTGCAAAGCTCCGATGACGATAACATCTTAGTCGAGTTGATCTCAGCATAAAAATAAAATAAAAATGTTATATATCATCCGAAATGTTTGGGCATATCAGCTTTAGAGATCTGTTCACCCAGAAAAAGTACCACAAGTGAGATACACAGCCAGCTATTAGAGAGAGAGAGAGAGAGAGAGAGAGAGAGAGAGAGAGAGAGAGAGAGAGAGAATTCACACATTAGTCACAAAACAAATGACTTAATTATATACAAAAATGTAGACAACAAAAAAAGAATAACATAAATAAGCTATATGTAATCAACACTACTAGTTTAAGCCTAAAGTTACTACAAGGAACTTTTAACTGGTAATATTATACTTTCATCTGTGCCACTGGGTTGGATTCCGATGTGAAGGTTAATCAGAAACTCAGACTCCAGCGGTGCCACCAACCCACCAACCCAGAGCCAGCTTTGCTGCCGCCTTTGACCTGCAGTCGGAGCTCAGGTGGGAGGAGGAGAGCTCCGCGCCCGACAGCATCGGCCAGGAGCAGAGCTTCCCTCGCTGCTTTGCAGGCCGTATTGCTGGGCCCGCTGAAGGGAAGGGGACACATTGAAATGTTGCCCTGATGATGGCGCTAGATGAAAAGTCAAAAGATCACCAAAGTGATTACAAAACATCCTAAAGGGAGACACGGATGTCTGAACGAAACTTCATGGCAATCCATCCAGTATTGTTTAGACATTTCACTAAAAACAACAAATGATAACCTCATCGTGATGCGGAAGAGGAAAAGTCAGAGGATCAAAGTCATTAAAATACATTCTCTGTGCCAATAATTCAAGTAGATGTTGAGATTTCATAGGAAAAGTGAAAAATTCCTTCATTGGAATTGTATAGATGAATATTGGGACTAACTATACGATCATCTATTTATACACACAGTTATGTACAGCTATGTAAAATACATGGATGTATTTTTTACAGGTAAAAACTTGTATACGACAGAGATAAAGAAAAAGATATCAAACCATAATTGTGGAAATAAGCAAAGAAAATCACCATTATTGTATTAATCTAAAAGTGCAAGCAGAGCGTAAATATCTATTGAATGAACAGACATTACAGGATGAACAGAGATAATTAAGTCCTATAACATGACAATTTGTCATGTTACATTTTCCACACAGGAGACTAGTTGGTGTGATGTCAGCCATGCAGATCATTTATGATTTATGTTCTTTTCGGTTTAAAGATATCAGCCTCTTTAACTTTCTGACACAACCAAAATACAACCTTTTCCTTTTTTGGCGCTCACAGACTTGACAAAATGACTTTTGGAAAAAAAAATCTGCAGCAACATGTCTTCTCAAAGACAATGTCCTGGTTACACTGGGTAATCCACAGACCTCACTGGGCAGTTTGCACTGGGACTATTTCTTCAGGAGAAAGTAGTTCCAATGAAAACTGTTCACAATGAGGTCTGTGGATCATCCAGGGCAACCATGACATTCTTTCTAGGAATAGATTTGCAATTGTAATTTTTCAACACGTTGAACACCACAGGCAGAATTCCAGTCACCTCCATTGTATTTGGGGGTGTTGTAAGAAATCTCACGGAAAGATATTTCAAAACTTCAGCACATAAAACCAAAACTATCTGCATGGTTGGCTACCACTAGCGGTAAGCGAGGAAGGGTTTTTTTGGTGATTCGAGTATCCAGACCCTTTAGATTATTTCCAACCTTCAAGTTGTCGTTGGCTGACTTTGGCCTGACGTGCATACAAACATAAGAATGTTTCCTCCTGCAGCAGACAAGACCAACACTGTGCGTTTTTGGTTTTGATAGCACCCTGCACGCTCCTCTTAGACTTTACATATGAGGCGTAGTGGTGTGATGTCTGTACCGACTGTCATAAAACATTTCCCACTGAGAGGAGTGAGCGGTATATTTTCAGGATACCGGTAAACCTCAGACTGACCTGAGTAAAAGCTCGCCAGACCTTGGACGCAATTACGCAGACACCTAAAAATACTTCAACAAGCACACATTGCACACTCAAATGGACATACACAAGAATGTGAGCATGCAATGTGCATACACAAACACCCTTGGTCTTACTTTGTCCCGCCTTCTCAAACACACACACACACACACACACACACGCACACACACACACACACACACACACACACACACGCACACGCACACACTGGATATGCACTCACAAACAATGTCAAACCACAACTGAGTCACTTTGCTTCCTGAGGGAAAATTGGCTCCACAAGGAGGGCAGTGAAGGCGCTCCTTGACTGTTGGCCGATAGCGCTGACAGCTGTACTTTACGCTCACATGTCCTGTGCGCTCCCACACACTCTGCTCACACTCATCCGCTGGCCCGCATTCACACACTCTGCGCCCATCAAAAAATCCATAAATCGTCAGCAGAAGCAACATAACCCCGTATTATTGAAACATAAAACCGTATAAGAAAAAGAAGAAGAAGAAAAAAAAAAACTACAAACACACGCTAAAAAAAAAAAAGACAAAGAGATCATGTTTGTAGCTGGGAGAAATACGAGGGATCCTGACGCAAAGGTATGCAGAGTTTTTGGCTCCTCATCCTCAGTAGTTTCCTGTGTGGTCCACATTTTGCGTCTTGTGTTGCACATGCCTTGTTTCATCCAGCATCTATTACACAGACGAATCCGGGGTCGGAGCACAGATATTACCCTGTAATGATGATTTATGGCCTTATTCATAACTCAGTGACATCCAAGAAAACGCAGAGCAGTGAGATAGATAAGAAGTGAAACACTTTTAGCTGAACCTCTTGACTTTTTGGATGCAGCTCTCACACACTCGCACCATCCAAGTCCGTGACACAGTTTTCCATCTTGACCGCATTTCCGTTGCGCCACAAATCCATAGGAAATAATAATGTGACCGAAGGGAATAAACCCGAGAACTTTAGCTCTAATTGTAATGTAAGCAATGCCATCGAAATATCAGTCAGAGTTAGCAGAGTGGCCGCAAACAGTAGATGACGGATGTGCGTGGATCAAGAACGCCACAGCCTGTGACAGGGGAGTTGGTCCGTCAACTGGTGTTTTTTTAATCGTGACCTCGGACTGATCTGTGCATCCATTTAGTTCTAATGAACATGACTCACAGTGTTTATAATGGCAGACTCCGGTCTAATCTCCAGTATTACGGCAGGTTACAAGTTCAGCTGCTGAAAAGATGCAGATACTGGGGTGAAAGTGAGATGAAAGGCTGCCGGGTTCAGGATGGCATGTACGCAAACACACACAGGTCAAACCGTTCTGCGGGTATTGGAGTAACACGTGTTTCTGGTAATTTGCCCCTCGTGCAAAAAGCCAAAATATAATCTTTCAAGCTTAGCAACCGTCAACAGCGCGACCAAAGGCAATGTCATCATCGGATTGGTTCTCCACCCACAGACTGGTTTGCCCGGTGCCCCGTTTCTATTTTATTGCTTATACTCCGGCACAAACAAACACACACACATGCTTTGCAGTGGGATGAAAATGACTGAAACCACTAATCACTTCAGGGCCACTGTGTCGATTCCCACTCGTCTTTAGACCCAGAAAGGCAGAGCAGAGACAGAGAGAGTTCAGGTTTCAGCTTCGCATCCTGAGCCCCACGAAACGGGTGGTCAAATTTTGTCTTTTTGTATGTCACTTCCACAGCGACGTCATCGGCCGTAAATCTGTGCTGTGGCTGGTTCTATATGCTATTCTGAGTGGAGGTTTGGGAATTGAGAGAGAGAGAGAGAAAGAGAGAGAGAAAGAGAGAGAGAGAGAGAGAGAGAGAGAGAGAGAGAGAGAGAGAGAGAGAGAGAGAGAGAGAGAGTGACAGACAGAGAGCGAGATGACAATGCTTGCAAACTGCCTGTGGACGCAGACCTACAGTGCAGTGCGGCTGGTTAGCGCAGCGTACAGTATGTGGTCCAGTGGGAGTCGACTGGGAGTATAATTAGAGGCTTGTTTCAAGTGGAACAGACCTTACAGTAACAAGGCTGTGACGGTGACAGATTGATGGCGCTTAATGGGAGGTTAGGACAACACTGGAGGTCCTCCTCATGAATGGATGGGCATTTTACCTTCTGTGCTGCAGCATGTTATGTACACGAGCTGTCCCCCGAGTCTGGGAAAGAACTTCGGGAAAATCCCACGGGATTACGAATGTGCACATGAAGCACACGGCTGGTTGTTGCTCTGACACATTGTATATTTATAGAGATAACAGAAGTGGACGATTTTTTTGTCCAAATTATGTCATGCAACTCAACTGTAGGTTCAATTAAAACAGAGGCAAACGACAAGTAGCTCCCCTGTCGTCATTAATAAAGGTCCTGTGTAACAGCGGCGTGGCGCAGTAGAAACGTTCCATATCAAGTCACACATTACGAAGGATTAATGGAATACGAAAAACCTCTGTGGGAAAACAATTTGCCCAGTTTGTGTGGTCAAACAGGAATGACTCAGAGAGATTTAGCACTGTACAAATACTCATGTACAGAAGCCTGATAACATTTCCAAACTCCCAAATTGCTCACATTGAAATCAAAATGATTTGCGAGAGCGCAGCAGTCCAGAAGTATCTCGATTCAGGAGCAACAGAAAGAATAACACAAACAACTTACAGTACAGTGAACCCAAAAGCACGCGGGTCAGCTCCTTTCCCTAAAAACATTCCCTGAAACAAACTCAGTGACTTAATATAGCCATTCCCTTCGGACCCGGCCCTGACCCAAGCTTGACCATGTCCTGACCAAACCTGTGGTCGCTCGCTGTCTCACTAGGATCCTCGCTGATGACTCTGAACTCTCAGCAACGCTTTGGCTCGCTGGACCCACTTCATCAAGTCAGGAGATTGCAGAACAAAACACTCGCTCGCAGGGGCGCAGTCAGAACATTCTCATGCGTGTACAGAAAACACCCGAGCACACACACACATTCTCGCACTACAATGCTTTCTCAGCACACTGTAGCAGGCCTGCTTTTGCGCAAGGGCCAATTCAAAGCAATTATGGTCTTCCTACCAAAACAGGTCTCCTAAGACTCCGTCTGTCCAACTGCTCCGCACAAAGAGCTTTATTTCACTGGACCCATCACATACAATAAATCATGGACGTTACAGCGTAATTGTGATGTATATTTGTTTGTGGTCACATCTTGCCAGACTTGATTGGATACATTATGCAAATACTTTTTTTTTCAGGAACGTTGACGAGCTTTGAGATTGGGTTCACCGTCTGCCCCGCCCTGTGTCTCTTTGTTGTGTTGACGCTGGGGTTATTGTCTTCCTAAATCAGATGTTTCTGAAGTTTTTGGTTTTCAAGAGCATCGCTTGAACAATCCCAATAAGTTATGAGAATGTTCTGACAGTGTTTGAAAGAGGAAGCATTTAAATGTTCTTTCCCTGGTTTTGAAACCATTATTGTTGCATATCTGCTAAAACGACGCATGAGAATAGGTTCCATAAGGTCAGGAACCCAAAGGGGGATGCAAGATCATTTCACGGGGAGTCGCCAGATGGTTCTGGAGAAAAAAATGAAATAAAGACTGGGGAGGGGGGGGGTGTAGTTTTTACATTACATCGCCTGTACCACTGATATCATTTGCCTTGGAATATATAGAATTTATTGAGTGTGTGATATGAGGAAAAGTGTGCCTTCACATTTTAGGGGGTGAGAAAAAGTCCGGCATCAATAATCCACAGTGACCGGCACTTCGGGGTCACGAACACCAACCTGATTATTCTGCGGGGGCACGACTCGAAAAAGATTGAGAACCGCTGCCATAAGGAATGTGAAGTAATCTGTGCTGTATTTGGTATCTATGAAATTATAACAAGTTCAATATCAATGATATTTTGATATTTTCTTTTTAAGGGTTAGTGTTAGATACATGCTCAAAGTGTGATCGTACCAGATTTTGAGACTTTAATTAATTAAATGTCAGTGTGGTCGATGAATCAGAGATTTGGAGGTGCTGTGTAGGCCACACCTGGGAAAAGTACAGCCGAGGAATGTAGATGCTTTAATTCTCTCTCTCAATATCCCGCTCTATCTTGTTCATTTTGTGTGTGTGTGTTTGAAACACACATATACACCTGCAAACACAACGGAAAAATACGTTACACCCTTAAAGGTGATTAATGCCCAGTGTTGTTCTCAGAAGTGAGATCTGCACCACAGCCACGCAGCCAAACCCCTCAAACACACACACACACACACACACACACACACACACACACACACACACACACACAAGCAGACACATGACGAGTGCATGAGCGAGTGTTTCCTGGCCTCTTGCTCCTCTGTGAAGGAGTCTTACCAGAAACCCGTTCGTCCGAGATCCACCAAATCCGTCTGAGGTCGGAGACGTAACACCTAGCTCGAATCCGCCGTCATTTCCTAGAGTGAAAGCCTCGTCCTCCCCCACCTCCGTCTGCAGCTCCATGACCACAATGGGTGGACAGGCTTAACTAATGCTGTGTAATTCTTGCAATTATTGGGAGGACAAATCAAATGGTATAAGACTTAGCTTGTCTTGAACAGCCAGATATTTTGGGTACCAGCCTGCTGCCTGTTGACATGCAGAGCTGTGACAACCACTTGCGCAAGGCTCATCAGAGTCTTAGTTGAGAAATGGGTTTTGACTCAGCGGGTTGATTTGCATTTGGGGTTTTTGGGCTCATTATTCGGTCGCTGGTGCCGAGTTTGTGCGAGCAGAGAAATTGAAGCATTGCGCTTGGGCCAGGGATCGGTGGAAAGACAGATTTCAAAACCATTTTTGTTTGAAAAGTGTCGCACCCTTTTCTCCTAATTGTCACTTTTATCTTCATGGTGAAATCGACCCTGTGGACGCCCTTTAAATGTGAGATACAATCACGTTTTTGCATTCCAGGAAACATTAAGTTGTCAAGTATCTTCAATCCTCTCTTCAGGTGTGACCATTTTCAACCCTCCACGTCTTCAGTTCATGATTTCCCCGCTCTCTGAGAGGGACTTTCAACAAGTTCAAGACAACAGATGGAAACTTGTAACGTGCAGAAAGTGCAATAGTGGTGCTGGCAGCTCCGCAAGATTTCAAGTGTTTTGTGGTCGCGCTGCATTCTGGCCTGCTGAGGCAACTGTCAGTAAGAGATTAGCCTCTTTGCCTATTTTAAAATCTATTGGTGGCAGTGGACAGCAAAGCACTGTGTCTGCTACTTTGCTATTGTTTCCTGCTTGTTTTCTCGAGAAGAAAAAAACGACATCACTTTTTACTTTATTGCACGGAATGCTCAAGACCAACATAGTTGATAAGAGAAGATGAACAGATTTTTTATCAGTTTCCGTGACATTTTTAAGGTCACTTGAATTCACAGTAATTTTACGTTCTTGAAAAGTCTCTGCAACTCTCTGCAACTCTCATTTTCACTCAGTGTAAAAGCCACATCTGACACAGGAAGCAGGAGAGGAAATGCAAGGACAGTACTTGGTTATCCGTGGGCGGTGTCAGCTTTCACGAACTTTATAAAGAAAAACTGCAGATGTGCAGTTTCCCTTTCAAAGTGTCATTCGGTTATCTCTGACACAGATTCTGATCACTACCCTGTGAGCTGCAGCTGCAATAAAAAAGCTTTGCAGCCCTGAGGAGCGCCTCATGCCGTGTCGAGCGGCATAGGCACAGAATGCTTTGCACTCCACCCCAATAAGATTGAGGATAATCAATCTAAAAGGCATAAGCCTGTAGAGTCTGCATGCAACTTTTCTTGGTACAAAGAAAAGTGAAGTCACTCTGGACAGCAGTGACGTCTGCAGCTGCATTCCAGCTCAAGTGGTGCTCTCATATGAGCGGGGGTAACAGAGGATCCTCACGCCGTTTTTTGTTTGATTGAACGCAGCCTTTCGCTTGACTCCGTGGTGAATAATAAAACTAATTCACCCCGCTCTGTGGGAAATGTCTAACCCGCTAACGATGTTCAATAAACATCCAGCCAATCTGGATCGATGTCTGGCCAGCGTCAACGAGCCGAGACAAGGAGGCTTAGCAATGGCAGTGACACATAGCACAGCCAGGGCATCTGAACTTTTCCCCCTCTGGCAGTTCTAATCTGCACGTTGTTTAAACTAATTGAGATCGAGATAAATCTGTCAGTTTGCCGGCCTGCGGTCACTGAAGCGAGGTAGGAGTGTTAATGTCGCTGGAACACGCCACTTGAGGATTCCCTTAAATGTACAGTTAAGAGGAATAACAGTTGTGTGGCATGAGGGTGTGTGTAAGGTTGAATATGGTTCTGTGTGTGTGTGTGTGTGTGTGTGCGTGTGTGTGTGTGTGTGTTGGCTTGAAGGACTATACAGTGACTCTGAAACCAAAAAGAGCCCAGCCCACTCCCACAGTGGAAAGAATGATGTGTTATTCTGTAAATGACACTATGGACCAAAAAGATGCTTGCCTGAGGTGAGACACTGGGCATCGTGTGTGTGTGTGTGTGTGTGTGTGTGTGTGTGTGTGTGTGTGTGTGTGTATGTGTTGTTAGGAGGGACACAGCAATTGAATGCATGTGTGAATCACCTTGCGTGCAGTCGTTAGCTATCAATTTTTTTTTCTTTTACTCCTCAACCATGTGTGTGTGTGTGTGTGTGTGTGTGTGTGTGTTTATGAATTTGTGCTCCTGCAGATAATTCTGGACACCATCATTACGGCCTCCTGTGGAGTGTTTGGTCAGTAAATCCTCCATCGTCTGTTGTGGTTCCAGTGTGTGTGTGTGTGTGTGTGTGTGCGCAGCGAGGGGGCCGGCCCCCCTCATTGAACTCTCTCAGGGTGATTTCTAATCACACCGGCCGCAGAGGAAGTTGTTTATGGTGTGTAGGTGTGTGCGTACATGTGAGCTGCCGATGGGTCCGTGTATCGTGAGACTGCAGGTGCAGATGCATGTTTTGGTTTATGAGTGTGTAAGTGAGTGAGTAAGTATAGTGTGCGAGAGTGCCTGAGCGAGTGTTTTGCGTGAGAGCCTATCTCCCTTCATGTGGTTTCTGAATCTTGCCACAGTTAGCATAATTGTGTTTACAGTAAAGCTACTGCCTACTTCTGACTGGCCGTGGAACAAACACTTACTGGATCAGAATCCAACCGGAGGCCAAGTTCTGGAGTGTGGGATTTAAACGGTGTGTGCTCTCGGCTATCAAGAAAACACAAAAGACAAAAGACTTCAACTTTTTCTGTTGTCAAAAGGAAATCTTAATTTGTTTCTTATGAAACGAGTAAATCAACCTGAACCCTGACATCTGTGAACAATGCCTTTTCCACAGTATTGAGGCCCAATTAGCTTTGGGTGGTTGAAATGCAGAGGTCAAACTTTGTGTTTGTACCTGCAGGTAACTGTTGATTGTTGTTGCTCCTGACCGTGTCCTCCCACCCAAGCCCACAAAACCTGCTGCTCTCTCCATGTGTAACTGACCAAAATGGGCATAAAACATGAGCAATAGGAGAGAATTGAGAGTGTAGTTTGTATATTCCATCTTATTGTGAGCCAACATGTGCAACAAGTCTGTCTCCAAGCATACAGAACTACAAAGTCCATGTAGTGAGGCTGTCGGGGTTGATGGACGCTGAATATTTGTAGGAGAACACACAAAAAAATCTTGTGTTGTATGAGGATACGTTGCTGAAATAAGCTTTGACCAAAACATCCTCCCCAATATTTGAAAGTCTTGACTTATATCTTATTTCCCAAACTCTTAGAACAATATGCAACAGTGTTCAGGTTGAAGATCATCTCAAATCACTGAGACTGATTGATTCTTTCCAAATCAATCAGTCAAATATGAACTTTGAAAGTCTGTAGAATCTGCACGTTCTGTTCTGGGTCAAGGTTGTTGATGAATACCCTTTTCAAATGATTCAAGCATTGTGAATGCCACTTGTTCTGTCAGGTCTTCAGTGTTAATCCTCCCAGTCTAAACACTCACCTTCAGCCGCCTGATGTTTCACACGACCGTAACTTACTGGCTTGGTTGTGTAGGTCGTTGTCAGCTTTGCTGCCTGGTGTGTCTTTCTGATGCATCCCTAAAGTTATCCATCATCCTACCCAAAGAAATATGATGAATGGTGTCAGTCCATCCAAAACAAAGACCGGTACCAAAGCGGTAAGTGTTGAGTTTGAGCAACATTTGTACACTAAGCTCTGGGGGTGGATGGAACACTGATGGAGATTGATTGATACCTCAAACCACGTTTCCCACTGAGCTTTTTTTCCTGTAAGCTGCCCTAAATTTTGTTGATTTTGCAATTTAAAGAACACCCCTCTGGCAGATTGGTAGAAATAGATACCTGTTTGTTAGATTATGGTCTTAAACAGCGCGCCAGCAGTCGACACTCCACATGCAGACATCAAAGAGAGATTACAAGAAATCTATGAATATTGTGGTGTTTTCCCACGTCCTCATCTGTCTTTGAATGTTGCATGAGTCGCATTGCTGTCAGTGAGTTCATCACCCTGGCTATGTAATTCCAAACAGCTGTTTGTGTGTGCGCGTGTATGTAATCCCGTGTATATCAAAGTGTGTATGTGTGTGCGTGTGTGATCCTCTCCCAGACTGATGTTAACCCCAACACACCACACAGACAGACGGTTGTTGATTCCTGGATTCCTCTCTCTAATCTGCTGCCGCTGCTGTGGTTTACAGCAGACAATCTGACGATTCGCTGCAGGGAAATGGCTCTACATGACATGTTTGTTTCCAATCAGTGCAGGGATTAAGTAAGAATAAATAGGGTCTTCCATCTCAGGTGATACATCTCCGGCAAAATGCACACATCGCCTCCAACTATGAAATGCGGTCTTGCTGCCGGTTAATCCAGCAATGACGACGGTATTTGAGTTTGATCCCATCCCGAGGTCGACTGGATTCTGGTAAAAGGATGTTTGGCAGAGCTGTACGAACCCATGTCAATAACCCTGTGGGTGGAAGTTTTTTACTAGCTCTCCGTGTGTGTCCTCTTGTATAAGTGTATGTGCATGTGCTTGCGTTCCCCTCCTTTAAACATCTCGCTCTTTTGCACAAATGTCAAGACTGCTTTTGTCGGCTAGCTCGGGCCCATTCGTTTGTCCACACGGTTTCACAAACATTTAAGTCGTGGTAGGAACGGCGCGTAAGAAACCGGTGATGAAATGCACTTTGGGAAGAGAAACTCTGGGAGAGAAGGAAAGTAAGACTTTAAGTGAGAAGAGAAACAGAATCACAAGGGATTGCATAAGGATTTAGACAAAATCATGCCGCTGTGATCAAAGCGACAAGCCACAAAGGTCTACTTTACGATTTCAGACGATTCTTAACTGCTGCACCTAATCACCTGCAATCAACTACAGATTTGCTTATAAGTGTATCAGTGTATCAGTGAATGTAATCAGATAACTATGATTCAAGGCAAAGGAAAGAACACCGTAATAAAAATGACAGTCTCTATTTTGGCAACTGAGTGAAGACAATAGTATACAAAAGTTTGTCATACAGGGCAGAGCGTTTTTGTGCGCTGTTGTTTATGACATATTGGAATAATCTGTCACTCGGGGACAAGTGTGGGTTGAAAGGCTTGTTCTTGTAACAGGATGTTTCTCATGTCACAGGAAGTGAACAGGGTCGTCTGAGCTAATGAAGTTTCCCCCAAACAAACATCTGTTCAACTTGGTTCGAAATCGTCACGGAAACTGTGGTTTCTGACAAATACTCCAGGAAAAGCATATGATCACTTTTTTAATTCCTATATTAACAGATTTGTTTAGGTCAGTGATTCATGTTTCCAAATAGCATGTGAGCTTGCTAAATTGAGTTTACACTCCAGCAATCCAATTTACCAAACACATCCAAAAACCCTTTTTCTTGCACAGTTAAA
This sequence comes from Cebidichthys violaceus, assembly GCF_023349555.1. Lineage (NCBI taxonomy): Eukaryota > Metazoa > Chordata > Actinopteri > Perciformes > Stichaeidae > Cebidichthys > Cebidichthys violaceus. Next base: position 7,238,256 of record NW_027176274.1, on the reverse strand, counting down.
AGTGGAAGATACTGTTGTGTTTGCCAAACAAAGAAGAGAGGGTCTGCTCATATGTAAACGGCTATCGTTAGCACGTCCAGCTAACTAGCTTATATAGCTACAGTAGCAACTGAGTGTTCTCACACCAAATCTGTATCATTTGTCTGAAAATGTTGATCGATTGTATTGAGGAAATTCTTCTTTTTAATGTGTAGCTCCAGTATTTTGCTGAAACGCATCTGACTCGAGGTGTTCAAGGTGACTATGCCTTGGGATTTTTATCGGATCAGACATTAAAAAATACACATACGTAAAATACAGACTTGGTGTGCAAAGACCTTTACTTCCAGGGCCAAGGCACTTCCAATATAGCTAACATTAGCTTGTGTGGTCACATTTTAACATTAAAGCAACCCTACTTACTGCTCGTACATTCACCGTGTAGTATTTCCCAACTGTGTAGAGGATGATCCCGGATCAAAGTTGAGGCTAAACATTAGCGGCTCTGTGCTGCTCTGTGATTGGTTTGGGTATGTTCGCACTTCAGAAACCCCAACTTTACCTGAGATTACTTGACATTTTGATTTGACAAAAATACTGTTTAGTCCTTATCCTATAAGCCAAATGTTAAACATGAAAAATACAATTTGTAAAATAAGCTAGAAAAGATCCTCATCATACTTAAAATATACGACTAACACAACTACACTGCGCAACAACGCCGATGCCGTTTCTATATTTCCCGTCTTCCATGTAACTCCATCACTGCTGACCCATTCATGTTCTGCATGTACCCTCCCAATCTTTTGTCTTGTTTTGTAAGCAACAAAATCTTTATGGACAAAAACAATTTGGTACGGTGAATTGTTTTATTACAATCGTCACTTACCTGCAGGTACATGGATCATGAACTAGTGAGGGAGACTTTGCAGCTTCAGCCTCATATTAGATCCCTTGGCCGCTGTTCAGCAGACAATAAGTAGTTTCAGTTTAAGTCACTTAGTCTACTGGCAAACCTTACAAATGATGAAACTCAACTGGCGTAGGCATGACATGAAATAATCTAAAAATCTAGCGTTTTTTCATATTTTATGTCAAAAAAATCTGCATGGTTAAGCGTGTCCCCAGACATTTGTTTAAAACATTATTTTTTTTATGGCTTTTTTGAAAAGAGGCCACAAACCCACAGCGTTTTATTAACAAGCAGCCCAGAAGTTGAAACTCTGTGCAGGAAACTAAGCATTGCATTGTTTTTCCATGTATCTGTGGAGACAAAAGGGCTGAGAAGCAACACACATGGGGTTCTGTGCAGCTAAAGAGGTTGGTTCTGAGATCCCCATTGTGATTTTTCAGATTTATTGCAGTCCAACAGTAACACATACTTAACTAATTATCAGCTTATACGCATGTGTTTTTTGGCTCTCTGCCCGGATCTGTTCCTTTCAGTTTGTTGATAATCTCCTGAAGTGTTTGAGTCTGTGCTGTCTCCTGAGCATTAAAAGATACACCGGAACAGTCCAGGACTACTGAAAGTTAAACAAGTCATCAAAGCTCATTTGCATATGAAGAGAAGACACCCCATTGTCAAAAAAATAAAATAAAAATAAACAGAGGTCATCTTAACTAACCACAGACATAAATGGATATCATCTGTGTATAATCAAATGGTTTCAATTTACAAAAAGCCTGAGTGTTTTTCCAGGAACACGAACTGAAGTAATGGCGCAGCAATGTTGAGCACCATGTGAGCTTCCTGCCCGTCTCAGCTCCCCTTTAAATCTAAGCTTCAAACTTATCTGACGAGGAAAACTACGTCTGATTCTGTATGAAGTGGCCTTTTCTCTCCTTTTCCTTCTACGTTTGCGTGGCATGTTTTGTCTGCAGTAACTCACATATACATACGAATCTTATATCTATCTTATTGTAAGTAGATGACATTGTTTTTCACCCATTTTTGCTTCTGTGTTATAATGTAATTATTAATACCGGATTAGCTTTTGTTTCTTTGTTGATTGAATCAAATAATATCTGCTTTTTCAGATGCTGTCCCAGACATATGTTGTATTTAATCACTTACAGTACATTTTGTATTGCTACTTATTACTTACTTGTGCAAATAAGGATAGACTAGTCAAATAAATAAAAGACAGACTTCTCTTCAGCAAGACAAAATGATTATTTAAGTGGAGTTGAACATACGGTGGATGTGTTCGCAGTACCAAAACAAGCATTGCGTTAGTGAACACAATGAACCTTGGCCTGTTCAGTTGGAGTTTGTGCAACAGCACTTCAACCTCCAAATGTTTCCTGACAGCTCATCGTTCCTGATCTTGTTCCAAGTCCACTTTCAACCACAGCGCTCTCTTTATAAACCTGATTAACCTGTTCTGTCATCATTGCTTTCAATAAACTTCTATGCCAAAGTTGCCAATTCGCATACAAGATTAAAGTGTCAAGCTTTTACCCATATTTCAAGTCATTCAACCAAGAATAACATTTCATAACATAAATGTTCTGTCAAGCTTCTACAATACATTCCTCCAACAACACATCTGTGAGGAGATAGACAGACCTTTGGCCCACTGTCCCTTCTTCACATTATCCACAACGTAATACGAGAATTCATCTCCCGATGTGCCCAAACAGCCGTCAGTCTAAATATTCGCTGACAGCGGGGGAAATCAGCAGGAGCCCTTTTAATGAAATGAGATTTTAGATGTATAAAGCCATATAGAGCTGACAGATAGGCTGGCGGACTTCTCGGTAGAGCAGCGTGTTGGTGCGGTCGTATCAAAGCCTGCTGCAAAACTGCTGCTCGAATCATATTTGCGTGTCTGAGATAAAAATAAAGATCAAATCGGCTTGGTTTGACAAAGAGTCCGAGAGATTGCCAATCACGATACTGATTTCCATGTGAGTGTAAAGGGGAAGTTTTTTCATTTGAGTTGCGGAAAGTTAAACATGTTGGTAAGTTGCCTGTGGCCTGTGGTCACAATTTAATACGTCGTCTTTCAACTGCAGCGACTTGTTTTGCTCCTCGATGCGGACTGAGATAGAAGATTCCCCTCCTCTTCACTGTTTGGCCCCCAGGCAACTGCTCATTCTTTTCAATACAATCCTAAAGAGAGCATGCAACTACTGCAATCTATTATTTATTATGACCAACAATTGTATTGTCTCCATAATTTGTTACACAATGCAAGAATTGTCCAGATTATAATATTTAGAATTTACACAAACAGCCAGCCAGCCATGAC